>NW_014038778.1:2122-11337 GCF_001186125.1 Sphaeroforma arctica JP610 | reverse complement strand
ATATATATATATATATATATAATATATATATATATATATATATATATATATATATATATATATATATTGTATGTATAAATATATTGTATGTAAAAATAGACATGTATGTATATATGTATATATATTGTACGTATGTATATTTGTATATGTTTATGTATATGTGTATGTATGTATGTATGTATGTATGTATGTATGTATGTATGTATGTATGTATGTATGTATGTATGTATGTATGTATGTACACGCTGCTCCACAAGAATTGACAAGATACAGAACTATCAAAAACAGCGAGTACGATAGTCCTCATACAACTGAGATGGATCATTTAACCGATAATATTCATCCAAGATCATCCGAGCTCTGTAGATTACGTAAGCCTTTATATTTATGAAACGTGCCATTGTAGTGAACAGTGTGCTAGGGATCCAGCACTTAACTAGATTGGCTTGGTAGCTCGCAGTTGAAGAAACGAGACTGCATCGAGGGCAGGCGAGGAACATTAATTCCATGCTAGGTGTACTGTGGGGGCCACCAGTTTAAAAGTCTGGTTGCATAGAGGAAGTAGAGATATATGTGTTCCGAGAGTAGGTATTTTTAATTGGGTGGCGAAACTGGGTAGTAGAATTGGAGCGACAATCGCTAGGAGGTAAGGTAAGAGTGTCTCAATCGGCGAAAGGGAAGTGCGTCCTTAGGATGGGTTCGTGCAGACTGGCCAGAAGGATTGCAGATGGGAGGGAAGCGTGCGTAGGGCAGAAAGCCAATAGCTAGTGGTTGGATTCAAAGCAATTGTGAACCCGGTGTTTTATAGGCCTGTTATCGGTTTAGGTGGAATTGCGCCAAGCGCCTGTTTAGTGCACTGCACGATTGACGACAAATCTCAAGAAACGGGAAAAAAAATACAGATTGGCATCATTACAATACTTTTTATTACATCTTCGCATCATTTTAGGTCACGGCTTAGATCTGATTCGAAATATGATACGGTCGCATATTGTGCTGTTGCATTTTTGTGGACATAAACTATTCTACCAGATCTGCAACTAGCTTGTTGGTTCTGGAGCACTTGCCCCATTCCCAGGGATATCAGAGACAGCATTTTAACATTATGATTAAATTCATTGTCCTGTGTTACTGCTCACTTCTGTCCGAACAATAGTTCGTCGCGTACTTTGTTTAGGCGAGTTGTACCAGACACATGACTTCGTCGAACGTATCCTGGGCCAGGTTGACCGGCATGCGCCTTGACCACTCCCATTCTGTATCGTGCACGGTAGCAACCCGTTGTTTTGAGTAATCGAGCTGGCGTTAGATTGAACTTGTCAAACGGCAGCCAGTTGTCGAGGCACGTGCCCATTCCGGCAACTCACTCATGGGTACACTAGACACCATGTGGTACACAGCCACGCACGTCGTAACCCACTAAACATCGCCTTCGAAAGTACTACAGACAGCATCGGACACTTTGTCGGGACTTTGTCGGCCATAGCGGTTATCAGTTCAACCATATCTGTATCGCTTACTGTATTGTAGGTATCAGCAACGCTCAGGTGACAAAAAAAGATTTTTCAAGACCAACCCATAAAAGTACACATGCGCACTCTTGTCGAACGGGCTCACACTCACCGCCCCTCGGGGACTCGTACTTGCGTGTTATCTTAACTGCACTGGTCATGGTGCTACACAATTCGCGAACATCATCAAAATCATCAATACGGACATGAAGAAAATGGAACGAAATAAAGTTTAAAATAAACAGAATGAAGCCAAACCTGGTGCATCCAAAACAAATTTCACAAATACATCAGGTTGTGGCATGGAAGACTCAAAAATAACACGATATGGAACGAATATGAAAAGGTAAATAATAGAAAGAATGTGACAATTGTTGACTCATGTAAATGCGTCGAAGCCGTGAAAACGGTAACAACGTAGTATAGCAATCCAATCCGTACAAACAGCTCACCTCAAGTGCGGGCGTCAGCAGATTATTTTCTTGGTTTTCATATCACATTGCACAATGCCCTGCTCATGCAGGCCCTGGACCGCTGACACAGTTTGAGGCGCAATCCGTAAGCACCGATTTTCCACGAGCCTCTGACATGCTCGTAAGTCTCGTTCGTGACGTGAAAGGGCATTTTAAATTGTACACAGATTGAAGTAGAGAGACACATTAGGATCATACGGGATTTTTAATTCACTACTGAATAAACAGAATGAACCCCCAAGTGAGAACTAAAGCTTTACTTTGGAGCTCCTGTCACGTATTATGCGAATACACTTACCCTGACTACTATTGTAGCTCGGAGTTGATCGTTAAGCTCTCGCAGAATACAGTCTGTACATAGCGTAAACGGATAACACAGACGTGAATTATGCATGTGATGTATATGTAGAAACAACTTATGGGGGACACATTGGGAAACGTAAGTGCCCTTTCACGATAATTGCCTGCGTGATTGATACCTTGCCTGAACAATAGTCCGATCCATCTCAAGTGGTTTTATACTTCGAGTAGTTTCCGAATTGGATTCAAAGTGCCTGCCTTGTAGGAATTATGCAATGGTGCCGTATCGATAGTGTACAAGCTGTTAGATTCGTATGTTTAATCATATCTGCTCAGTGGTTCTGTTGCCATGTCATGTCCTCGATACATAGCCCGGTGTCGAAGCAGTACGGTACTTTTGGAGCTATGTACATTGCTCAGGAAGCAACACCTTTTAGAGACTAGATATAGGAAAAATTAGGGGTTTCAACTTAAAATTAATACGGCTTCTACTGTAAGTACAAGCGCGCCTTATAAATAGTTCCCTCACAAAATAGTTCTGTTAAAAAAATGTAGCGATAGCCCTACCATTTTAAAATTTGCACCCGTTAATTTCAATTTCATTGGCTTATAGCCCACACGCGGTCAAAAGTGATGACTGAGCACCACTTCTCAATATAATCTAACACAATCAGGTATTTAAATACATGATGATAGTGTCGTAAATAAACAATTAAATGGTCGCAAAACGCAACAGCTACCCGATGAAGGCAAGGACTACTGTCAGAGTGTCAGAGTGAATTAAAGTTGCGTATAGAATTAGTGTCGTTTACCTGATTGATTTCATAGAGGTTCTCTGCATATTATTATAAATACCAAGAAGAGGTGTGTATTTATAAACAGTTGCGTTTACATACACCATCACCGCACTTGGCACCCTGAGGACAGTTCATTTTAGAATCCGCATAGCCCATCGTCATCGCTGCTATATAATTCACGATCGCAAAGTCATAAATAGCACCCCGCGGTGTGTCACTGAGGATGATCTAATGAAAAATAGTTATTCTTGTAGCTGCAAGTATACTCAGCTTAAAGTCCACACACAAGAGCCCATTAAATAATTAAGTATATCGATGTGGATGTACGCACATTTAAAAATTTATTTGGTGTGTCAATCTATAAATTGAAATAGTGATTAAGACAATCTCGGCGTGATTTTCTACATAACGCTTTCAGCGAAGTAAGTACTTTACATCACACAAGTGCACGCGATACGATCAAATATTATAACACAACCTACACATAAATACACACAACTAAGCCCGTAAAGTCGCATTACAATCAAACAGAAACGATATGGTGCTGAAAGATGATCCCGAAACGCATGTTGTGGCTCACGTAGAGGTTTGCAAATCATACACAGGTACATGCACACTGAGCGCAATGCAGATGAAGGCACTGTGTGTAGTTGTAGGAGACAGGGTTGAGCTTGCAGTACGAGTACGTGAGAATGATGAAAACACTGATTTGGAGCGAGACATGCGTAGTAAAACGGTAGAGGAGTTTAGAAATAGATTGAATACAGATGAAGGGAACCCAAGTGGAGGTCTAGACAAGGGTATAGGTATATGTACAGCAGAAGAAGTCAAATATCGTGTACACGTAAATGGAAACACTACAGCGAAGTGGCCGGTAGGCAATACATATACAAGTAGCACACACGGAAATGATTGCACACAGGAGGTGCATAGAAGAAGTACACACGAAATCCGTTCTACACCTAGAGCACATACAAGTACGACCCACGAAAGCGGCTGTGCACAGAGAGTGGGCCGCGGAGGGCCGTGTACTGTGGTACTGACGGTGACTGCAATCCCAGTACAAGTGAAATCAGATAAAGACTACTTGAAACACGTCCGAGTGGGTGGGAATGTCGGGTCACGTATAACCGATGAGCAGAAGGTGTGGATGTTTACTCTTCTTTCGTGTGCGCGGTCGGAGCTATAGGTTTAATTGTCGAGGCTTTGAGTTCAGGCCGACAGTTTGTGTGCTTGAGTGTTCTATTGGACTATTAAGAGACCGTGTGAGGTTTTACTTGTCTGTTGTGTATATGTGCGCGGGTGGATGTGGGAGGGGTATCAGACGGATAAAAGCAGTCTCTGTTTCATGCTAGTGTATTTTGTGCTCGAGTGCCTATCTAACGCTCCTATATAACTAGTAGCCTATAACTACATCTGTGCATATGTGTGGAAGCTGCGTTATTACGCAGCCGCCGTAAAGTTGTGTGACTAAGCTGGAGCGGCAAAAAAAGCTAGACTAACAACCTACGTATACATATGCTCCACGTAGAAGATATCTTTTCAGCGCTCGTGGCCACACGTATACGTTGTGTATAGCGTGAGATGTCCATGACCTGTTTCATGATGATTGAGTATTGCAAGAAACCCCTCGAGGTTAACCTTATAACGTGATAATTGTCACGTGTAGTAACTCAATTATACGTAACTCTTGCTGATATATTTCGCTGCCTATGATCACAGACTCGGATCACAGTGGGTGATATGCAGACGCTTGGGTGCAGCAACGGGGATCAGGTCATAATCAGGAAGTTGAGTATAGATGACAATAGTATGGATACTTGGGAAAGTGCTACTATACTCCTACCAGCCAATCTCGGTACGTGCGGACAAGTTGACCAGTCGGACGCTCTGTGTGATTGTGATATATACATATGATCTAAACATATTTGAACATATCCGCGCATGTACAATTGTATGCAGATGTACTAGTATTGGGTACGTTTGTTTTACAATCAGCCCTGGGGTTTGTGTTCCAATTTCGATCTAAGTGGCGACACAAGTACGGTTTTTCGGAACAACGTACACCCTTATCAGCATGCACTACACCCCTACTGACACCGCCTCTCGCACTCACAGCGTACTAGCAGAGTCATTTAAAGTCACGTGGTGATCCACTTCACGCGAGATACATGACCAGATCCCATGTCGTGAATCACATCTGTATACTTATCGACTGTTGTTTTCGCGTGTACAAGTACATGCAGACTGTGCGCAATACATTGTTCGCTCGTGTGCCTGCATGCGGATGTGGTTTTGCATACAAAAGTCATTTTTAAGGTCGAAATATTTTTTTCCGTACATCGGTCAGTTGTCGAGCGTAACTGGGCGACATAGCTGAGGTGCAGTTGGCCCTTATTCTTAGACATGTGTACGACGTAACTGAGATGGCTTGTTAGTTGTTCGTATGCTCGTCTAGCGGTTGTCAGTGTATTGGTTTGCTGGAGTTTCCCCGTGAAAGGCACTTGGACAAAAAGAGTGAATGACACCAAACTGTTGCAATGCATACTGTCTCTGTACGAGTACCGTCCTTGTAAAATGTTCGCTTGTGCCTGTGTCTGTATACTGTAATCGCGTGTGATGGCAGACTGTGTAACGAGCTTGTAGGTGTACATGCAGGACTCAAAGTACATAAACCAGGGATCTTTTTAATTAAAAAAACAAGACAATGCATGGGGAAGTGTACAATATTTCTCAACATGTATATATATAAACACATAATCATACATATAATACTGAATCTGCGCTTACGCACTGTAATATATATACAGGGAATGTTGACTTACCACCGGCAGAGGTGGTCTCCACTATTTTGTCGGAAAGATGGGTGTGGGAGAATGGACAGAGTATCAGCCTGCCCACAACTAGCGCCGGAACGTATGTGAGTTTTTCTTTGAAATTTCGGATCTGCGTTATTTCGACTATTATACAGTCTACTCCTTGCGATCGCGAGTATGTTTTGTACAATATACGCTAGGGATTTTTTGGCTGTTATTTTTCTTCACTCATGAGCATACAAATAATTAAATGCCCTTATGTACCCATATATGAATGTTGACAGGGAGGTTGTCCGGTCTTAATGTTTTGTATTTCCAACCCATGCTATACTGTACTTGCATGGATTAATGCAATACCTTTGGTTGATCTGTTTGTTTGTTGTGTGAGTCACCCTTTGAATGTGTCATCGCATGTTGCATTTGGCCATGTTCGAGATTGCAAATCCTGAGTAAGCGCTATTTGCTTAGTTTATGCAAGTGGTTGTGTTTCGTCGTGTTGGCGATCTATCATGTATTGCCACGATGCTAACATGATTGATGTATGACCTTACACACCACCCGTGCCCGTGCCTTCGTTTGATATGGTTGAATACATGCAACACTATGTGGGCATGTTCCAAAACTGTATAAACATCTAAATCTAAAGGACTTAAGACGGATTTGATTCTCTTAGAATTGGTTTTTGCGCTTAAAAAGTATTGACTGCATGGCCGTTAAACGTGGTGTTGTAGCCGTTCGATGATACACATCCTTCATTTCGAATACCGACTTCTGTTTCTGTACAGTTTTCCGTTGCGCAGTGTCATGGTATGCTCGGGCGTGACAATACTATAAGTTCAACTTTCGTGACAATAATATAAGTTCAACTTTAGTCATCTCCATCTGTAATCGAATCTCGACTTTGCAGTGTTGTGGGAGAGATTGTGTGCAGGCGGCGGAGGAGCAACAATATGAAACACAGCCAATCAAACGTGGGTACAAACACTCAGAAATCCATTCCTTCACAGTGTGCACACATGCCTGGAGATGTGCAAGCGAATACACTGTCGAGTGTGTGCACATGCACATGTGACTTAGACGCCACGAAAGGATGTACCTGCACGTGTTTGCGCAGGGTTACATGTGATGAGTGCGCCGTGGATTGTATGGGAAGTGCTACAAATAGACACTATACTACTAATAGGCTGGGTGCTGTCAATCGAATTGGTACGATTGCCGATGCCACGCGAATATTTGTGTGTGTTGAAGGGGTGGCAATGCAGCAGAGGGGCGGCTTTGCGGTGTACTTACCCCCCAGACCGAAAGGTAGGTGCAGACCAATTCAGGGTGTTATCCTGGTTGACACACGTGCATGTGTAGTGGAGCACACAAACTCTCCTTGTGTGAATGCTCCACAATCTAGGTTTGCGCCGACGCCAAGTACTCTGAAATGAACATCCGTTTTATTCGGTACAATGTTAACCATTTTTCTGTTTGCAATGGATTACGAGTATCAACTTTGAATGTATATTTGACAAATATCTTTGCTCCTAATCAAACAGGCAAATATCTCACCGACTAGATTTTACTCTTGTATATCCACCAAAATCCAGAACACCACAAAGGTTATTTAGGGTCGGAAATAATCCAACCAAGCACAGTGAATTTTGCCACAGTACACCAATTACTGAAGGAGCGGATGGGCTTCTCAAACGGCCCCTCGCGCACGGACTTTGGCTTCTCGACACCCGCCAATATACTTTTATCTGGTATGTGTTTAGCTAGGTCTCAATTCGTGTATGTATCTGCATGTATACTAACATACAACATACATGCATGATATACCAACGCGCATATTATAAGGCGATTCCGGCTTTGGCAAGCTGCCGCATCGGTTTCATACGCACATGAGACCTACAAGTACCTGTGGCAGTTGTCTCTACGAGCGCCACGGCTAGAAGCATTATCCCTCAAATTGTAACCTGCAATACATGTCACTTTGTAAGTAAAAGGGATATACGGTACATTCCTGGCGTCATTCAATCAGCTCATTGGCCACTGTTACATCTCATTGTATCCCATTACAACTCATGCGATGCTAGGCGATGCCGGCATAGGCAAAACGGTCGCAACGCTCTCGTACTCACTGAACACCCTGCAAGTACCTGTAGTAGTGGTGTCTATGAGTACCATGGCTAAACGACGATGGAATGCTATGATCACCCATCCCCTGTCTGCGTCAATCAAGGATGCGTTTCATGCAGCTGAGCAGTTGTCTGAGTGTGTGCTACTGCTGGATGACTTGGATGCTCTGGTAGTTGTTAAGGGTGCCGAGGAGAGCGGTGTGCCCATATTACAGGTACGGTTGTTCGTGCGTATGTATATATGTATATATATATATATATGAAGCTTGATGCAGTGTTACGTACGTATTGAATATTATACTAAATAATTGGTTGTGTCGTTGCGATTAGATCCATAGGCTAAGGATTGACCTGGCCGCTGTAAAGCGGGGCAAAATATGCACGAAAGAAAGTCTCGGATGTAAATGTAGGGCGACGAGGAAGGTCGTCCAGGTCTATTCCTGTGTGTAATCTTAGCTATTGTGTGTATTTATGGAGTGATGTTGCACGCTCTGATCATCACTGTATTAACTAGAAATCGAGACTCTCATCAAAGTAACGCTAGATGGGACATAGTTGCAATTAGTATGTGGAAGCAATATATCTGGCTGAAGTAACTTGCAATATACGTCTCTAAGTGCTCACAGATCGCATTACGTTTTATGTGTCTTGACTGATACACATATGCTAAAAGCACCCATGCTGATAGTGTATCTCCTCCATGCACATGCATAATCGCCTTAGGAGCAACTCGATTTGGAGAGGGTGTTGGTGGATGTGCTCAAGCGCAATGAATACGGCGACGGCAATGTCAGGATGCGTGTGGTGGGAATGACCCAGGTATCTCAAGCGTATTCAATAATTTCACGTATCCTGTAGACTTTTTATGTTTGATATGCTAAGAAAGTATCGTCGACTTGTTTACACTCGAGTACGTTTCCGCATTCGTGTGTATGTGCAGATAGGTTGTATTTTTGCGCTAGAACTGCAGCTGGAACTACACAGATCCTCTTGCTTGAAGTCTCGTTTCATACACACGTGTCTGATCGAGTTTTATATCTGTGTCTGGCATGGAGGTCCCGCACTCAATACTATTACGCGCTTTTTTATGATGGTCTCCTATTTTTCTATCAGCGCGAGTGTACAATGCCCCTTTGCCAATCATTGAGTACATAGACGACATAACCTCGTTCGGTGTATCACCTATACTATATAT
>NW_014038778.1:0-1952 GCF_001186125.1 Sphaeroforma arctica JP610 | reverse complement strand
TATATATACTCGCACTTAGGCTAAACATCATTGACATGTAAATGTCTATGAGATGCAGCTAGTCTGGTATATCATTTAATTGTATGGCTCTAAATAAATATAACATTTATACCTTTCATCTCCATAGGCCCAAACCGCACCCAGCAGTCGTGTGGCTATTGTGAGTACATGCCGGAGTGCCCAGCTGTTACGACACACATTGGTGTCATGCTTCACAGACACTGTTCATCTAGCTGTACCTGAAGTTGTCTACATGCAAGGGAAAACTGTGGATACAAAAGGTGAAGGATATGACTTTTTGACCGTTCGATATATATTAGTTGGCGGGGCAGATGTGTCTGGTGTTACATGCTACCTAGATTTAAGAAGCCGATAAACGTGATTATGCCGTCCTCGAGAAGATGCAGGACGCATTTTAACAATGTACGCAACATGAATGCTTCATGAACATTTCACAACATACTTTCCAATTAATTACAACAGCCCGTACTCGATACAACTATTTACAGCTGAATTTTAGTAGAATATATGCTCTACGGATACCTCTCACATTCACTACACTAGTGTTTAGTTCATGAAATATGTAAATCAGAACACGTATGGTTACCATATGAGCTGAATGGGATTAATTTATTGTATGTCTCAGATGCAACGAAGGGTCTCCTATCGTCGATGTTTCCACAGATTTACGATAAAAACAAAGATGCGATGAACGTCCTGGCGAATAAAATGTCCGACGCTGAGCTGATGTCCGTCCACAGGGTATACAAAAGTCTAGGTGTGTCAAAGTATCTGCACATACACATTGTAGTCGTGTCAACAGCTCAATTGGATTGGACATTACACTCTCACTCACTCACTTATTCACTCACTCATATATATATATATATATATATATACGTATGCACGTATACTATATATATACGTATGCACGTATACACGTACGTATTATTATAAGTTGATGATAATGCCTGTTATCGTATTCCAATTTCCTTGCCAGTTCTTTATATCATACTGGCTAACCCACACAAAAAGCACACGCGCAAACTTTTTTACAATCCAATGATTGAGTTTACGTCAAGTACTAGTGCGGTCAGTGGGAATCAGATATCCACGCCACTGTGCAGCTATAAACAGTCTTGCTCATTGCATCTCTTGACTTCTTGTCCAGTTGCGATCGAGCCCAAATCAAGTGGCAATTCAGTCAATGACACTCAAATACCTACACTGCTGACACAGGCCTTCGAGCGAGTGCGGCAGCCCCAAGCATCGGTAGGATATACACAGTGCATCCGGTTTATGTCACGATGCTTGCATAGGATGATAGTAGATAAGCATACTTCAGCCGAATTTATATGCATGTGTATTGAAAGCAAGGCAATACAGCCGAGATCTAACCTCCGCGTATACGCATACACATAGGAGTAGTAGCCCACTAATAGATGAAGTTAATGAAGCTTATGCTATTGGTATGTTTGTTGTCTGTCGCAGGCATCGGTTGAACGGGTGACATGGGATGACATCAGTGGCTTGCAGGAGGTCAAGACGATACTGGAGGAGGCAGTCCTATCCATTTTCAAGTAGGTTGTACGGTTGTGCATACGTGTTCAAGTAGTAAATCTATGTAAACCCCCGTGCTGAGTTTATTTGAGTTCTTAGCACCGTGACTTTTATATGCTCATAGACGTATATCAGGGTATTTGTCAACAAACATGCGATTGTACATGGATAGGTATCTTGTGTATTCCTTCATCCACTGGCTATTACTTTTTCTGGTGCTAACATATACGTACGCTGTGTGCTCAACACATGTATGCAAGTGCCGTACCACAGTATATACACTCATATATATATATATATATATATATATATATATTATATATATATATATATATATATATATATATATATATATATTATATATTATATATATATATATATATATATATATA
>NW_014038779.1:8988-11338 GCF_001186125.1 Sphaeroforma arctica JP610 | reverse complement strand
ATTGATGTACTTTCGTTTATGTATATAGGAACTTTAACATTACGCTCGTCTACCTGTAGGAGCGCTATGTTTGTGATAGAGCTTGTGACCACTTCGAGCCTCGGCCGCTGCGCTGTCAGCTGGTTCGACCGCGAGATCGGTGGTATTGCGGTAATGGACAAATAAAGAGACACGGGTCTGTCTCCCGATGGCTTAGGTGGGCCGCTCCCTGTGTGTAAGAATAGTAATACGACATGACATGAAAATGTGTTAAATCAATTTGGAGCGGCGCCTTATAATTGGAAATATAATATACAATATGGAGTGTGAAATGTGTCTAATTTCTTAGGAAGCAGTAATGGATAGATAAAGAGGCACATATCTATTCCTGAGATGACTTGCTCAGTCCAGTCCCATTATGAGATTGGCATTTTGTTCTTCCGTGGCTTGGTCGATTTCGCCCTTTTGAGATCGGATGAATATACGACTATGTCGATGAACATACGACATTGTAGATGAACATACGACATAGTACGAGAATGTGGTAATTCAATAGACAGTGAGGGTTATATATCCAAACATAGTGTGTTCCGTGATGACAGGAGTCACGCCCGTCCCTACGGGTGGAACATAACTTCACAGTATTTTTTATTTATTTATTTTGGGGGGGGGGTTGTTTATAGACCGCCTGTGAACGCTCTACGCGTTTACACTTGGATTACAAAGAAATGTCCACACGGTTTTTAGGGTTTTAGGGTTTTCACGGTACAATGACAAATAAGTTTGCGAAGAAATGGATGTAAAGATATGTGAGACAAAGGTCTTTGCCTATATGAATAACACATAGACGCAAGCAGACATGGCTGCAAATACACAAGTACGCCTTCTATCCATATCTGAATAGCACTTGCAAATATAAAATGGAAGTATGTCAGCTTGGCAATACGTATGCGTGAATGTTGTACATGCTTGTATGCATTTACTTATATTTGCATATATGTTGCGTACGTACCTGGCTTGCCCATATCATTCGCCTTATTCAGATCCTCGAGAGACATCGACGTGGCCGAGCAATTGTATCCGAGGGCTTTGTCTGCACTACGTGATATGACCGCTGCCTAGTGGCAAGTAGAAGAATAGATCGTGTGGATTATCAAGGTTTTTAGGGTACTAGAGCTGTAGGATTTTAGGGGTTGAGTGCGTTGTTTAGTATCGCTTACAGCGGGAATCAGCGACTGTATGGTCATAGGTAACGCGGCACTGCAGAGGACAAGAGTTACATATGTGAAGAGAATAATAATCGCTTCACCGGTACGTGTAAACGACTATGATAACGAAGCACCTGTCTACATTGGAAAGATTGGGGTTGGATACAAATCCAGACACACAAATCGGTGTCTATCGACATTCAGGAACGATACACCTGTATATGCCAATTTAGCACCTGGATAAGGTAGTTGCGACTGAATACAGATACAGAAATACAAATCGCTGTCTTTCTACATATAGAAACGATATACCTGTATACAGCAATATAACACCTGGATAAGAATATTGGGGCTGAATATAGATTCCAAAACACAAATCGCTGTTTTTCTACATATAGAAACGATATACCTGTATACATCAATATAACTCCTGGATAAGATTATTGGGGCTGAATATAGATTCCAAAACATAAATCGCTGTTTTTCTACATATAGAAACGATATACCTGTATACATCAATATAACACCTGGAAAAGTTGATTGGGGCTGGATATAGGTTCAAAAACACAAATCGCTGTCTATCTACATACAGGAACGATATACCTTTATACACCAATATAGCATCTGAATAAGAAAATTGGGACTAAACACAGATTCAGAAACATAAATCGGCGTCTATCTACATACTATAAATCGGCGTCTACATACTGGATTGGCTGAGGTCCTGGTTTCGCTGCACTTGAGATCGTACTGATAATTTTCGATAAGACGTTTACACGGCAAGAAGAACTTGCAGATGATTTTCTTGGACTTGACATCGGCAATAGTAAATAGAATCCGTTCTTCTCGTTCCACCTGGTGAAGGTTTTGAGTTTTATTTTAAGGAAAGGACCAATGTGGAGTGCATAAGCATAATCAATTTGCTTTTGGAATAGTTGTATTGGAACGGATATATTCACTAATTCTACCATTGTCGTTGACCAGGTAAGAAGAGCTTGGAAATGTTTTTTTTTGTAGATTGCATCGGCAACGATGGAAATATCTGTTATGTTCATTTGCATTGCTGGATTCGATCCGGAAAAGGACAATAAGTTTAAACGACAGTAATATCTTGTAAACACAAACACACGCAAACACATGCGCACACACACATATATATATTT
>NW_014038779.1:1776-6138 GCF_001186125.1 Sphaeroforma arctica JP610 | reverse complement strand
GTGTGTGTGTGTGTGTGTGTGTGTGTGTGTGTGTGTGTGTGTGTTTAGTTTTACATACCCATCGCTCAAAGCTACCACGCCTTTTGGTGAGACGTTCAATGGGTCTTGTTCTGCCTTTTTAGGTGCAGTACTCGGTTCAGGTGTCGCTCTGGGTGATGTACTGATACTAAGTTGAGGTCCTCCCTGTCTACTACCACTGAATGTCTGGCTACCCTCGTTGTTGCTCAGGAATGTGTTGGAGTAGCTCCTAGATGCGTGGACATGACTCTTGGAGTCACCTACGATCAATCTGGTATCTCTCCTAACTAGGGCCTCCTTTGGGATCGACATCGGCTTACTCAACCCTACCCCCGGAACCGGAATACTAATTTTATGCCCAAAAAAACCTTCCATTTTATCTGGATTCAAATCATGTGTACCTCCTGAAGACTGCCTGTCTCCCTCTCCGATACTCTCCAAACTACCTCTTCTACTATCGCTATCATGACTGCTATGTACATTCGTACCCAACCCGGCATTGCCACCCCCTCCACCGGAACCTCTCCGGCTGCCGTCTCCAACTGATGCACCTAGTCCTGCAGGGTCTGTACCGGTATCTGTCTCTTCATCTGGGTGCACCGCTATCGGGCTCGTCCCCAATCGCGCACGCGACAACGTATTTGCACGTGTCAAAGTATTCACACGTGTCAATGTATCTGCACGTGTCAACGTATCCGTACGCAATAAAGCCGCTTTATCTCTCGCACCACTATCCTCCGCCACAGCCAACGCAGATGCAGCTACAGTCGAACCCCCAGTCGTAACTGTTATAGCTGACACGTCTTCTAGTGTGGGTGGGGGTGGCCCCGTATGCGCGCCAGCCCCTACACTTGAGCTCACAACTGCGCGTAACGAGCCTGCAGCCGTATGTGGGTATGAGTTTTTAGTGCCGGGGCTTATTTCCACACCTTGCGGATTAAGCAGCCGGCGTCCGCCTATCCCACCACCCGCACCTCCGCGGCCGATGGGCAGTTTGTTCGCACTGAGTGGATGCATCCCCCGTTGTCTGCCATCGACCTCATCTGGGCTGTCCTTCTCGTCCTATTTACATGTGTGAGAGAGAGTGTGTGTGTGTGTGAAGAGGTTGTTAGATATGGAATCTGTGCGCACACAGTCGGTCAAACAAGAAAAAACCAGAACCTTATAAGCAATAGCGATCAAAGGTTTAAATATCTGACTCGTCGTTTTCGCTCATGGAGGTAGTCCTAGCCTTCTGTTCTTCACCGTATCTAATTTTGCTCGTGTAGAGCTCTCATATGAACCTGGAGGGCACTATGCGATATGTAACTTATATGTGCACAAGCGGCCGTACAAAAGGTCTTCGAGGCCATATCATAAGCGCACAATCCTCGCGCTCTGTGAAGGTAGGTCTATTTTATTTGTTGTCTGCCATAACTAAGCTTGCTGTACGGGAGATTCCCGTCTCCACGGACAATATGTATTGGAGGATTCACGCGTGAGTTACGCGAATTCAACTAGGGTTTTGGAGGTTTGAGCTTAGGTTTTTGGGTTTGGAGTCGAGTGTTCTTGGGTTTCAGAGTGAGAGACTTAGGCGTATCCTTCAAGCTCGGAGGTAGCAAATGTTTGAAACTGGTGTGATATCAACCGGCGCGCAAGCTAAAATGATGTGGATGAACAATTATATCTCCGAACATGACCGTAGTCGGCAAGATCTTGGA
This sequence comes from Sphaeroforma arctica JP610, assembly GCF_001186125.1. Taxonomy (NCBI): domain Eukaryota; class Ichthyosporea; order Ichthyophonida; genus Sphaeroforma; species Sphaeroforma arctica. Next base: position 4,420 of record NW_014038779.1, on the reverse strand, counting down.
CGTGACTCAATACATTTACGACAATTAGCCCAATATATTTACGACACAATAACGCAATTCATTAACCACAAATTAATCCAATAAATTTACGACAAATTAACCCAATTAATTCACGACAGATCAACCGAATCCATTTACGACAAAAAAACCCCCATTACATTTACGACAAACTAATCCAATCAATTTACGACAAATCGACCAATTACATTTACGACAGGTTAACCCCTTACGACTAATTAACCCAATCCGTTTACGACAAATTGGCCTAACTCATTTACGACAAATTAGCCCAATTATTTTACAACAGCCGAACCCAATTCATTTGCGACAAATTAACCCAATTCATTTGCGACAAATTAACCCAATACTTTTACGGCAAATTAACCCAAACCATTTACGACAAATTAAACCAATACATTGACTATAAATTAACCCAATCCATTTGCAGCAAATCATCCCAATTCATTTACGACAAAATAGCCCAATCCATTTACGAAAAAATAAACAATCCATATAAGACAGATTAAATCAATACGTTTACGACAAATTAACCCAATCCATTCACGAAAAAATTAACCATCAATTTACGACCAATACATTTACGACAAACTAACCCAATCCATCTACGGCAACCTACCCCAATTCATTTACGACAAATTGTCCGAGAATATACAACATTCAAGCGATTCTATGAATAGACTACGGCGTATAAATAACGCTACAAACCCATGTCCACTTGTGAAAAGCGTTAGATTCTGGGCAGGCGAATGCGTATCCTATTTGTCGGTGAAACTGTGAGAATCAGCGTACGTGAATGATATGCGTAATCGTGCCTATATGCGTAATATGCAGCAATGAACTTACGTAAACAACTTGCACAACCGGATATTTATGAGCCGTGCTTCAGGAAATGACATAGGAAATCATGCACCGTATGGGCTTGCATACCCATGCCATAAGCAGCACAACTCAACGTGTACGTGACATGAACTCACAGCCACATGCTATCCAACCCCTGCCTGTGTATTTGCTGATACAACGTATGCAAACCCGTAGTCTACGACTATCCTGGCTAGCACGCGATTCACTTCTATACGCGCTATGCACAAGGCAACAGTTTTAAGACTACCTGTGTGCTACAGAACAGACATACACTATACACACCCATACTCATAGTCTGCATATACTACAGGGGCTCGTAGGCGCCCACATACAGCTACTATAGATGATGCAAACTCTGTATGCTTGTAAGGCACCTGGATACTCAGCACCTGATAGACTACGCCATTTAAGCCTTTGTGGCAGTCTCCTGGTCTCAACTGGGAAAGCACGCACTATGCAATGCAAAGGCCAACAAGTGTTCCCTGGCACGTGCCAGTATCAGTGCACTCTATTGCGTGTCCGCACAGCCACACACTGACTACCGAAAACACACACATAAACACGTACGACTGACACTTGGGCTGTATGTGGCGTACATTCACATCATATCGACTACATGTAGAGTAAACGCCGAAAGGTGCACTCGCAGACAAAGTATAAACGGTTGTAGTCAACACATACACTCGGCCGTGCGTACAAAACACATTGATATCTACTGCATACAGTGCAAATCAGAACTTTTCCCTTGCACACATGCTGCATATAGACTGATTCTTTACGACATACAGTGCATATCCAACCTTTGTCGTCAAAAACATACCGTGTGTAGTAAAATATAAACTACATACAACACATCGCGAAGTCTTGTCAATGCAAATGTGCTGCATATAGACTGATTATTTACAACATACAGTGCATATCCGACCTTTGCCGTCGCAAACGTACCGCTTGTAGTCAAATATATACTTCATACAACGCATCGTGAAGCCTTGCCTTTGCAAATGTGTTGTGCGCGGACTGATTCTGATTATTAATTACATACAGTGACACCAAATGCTTTGGCGCAGCACCCATACGATGCATAGGCCTAGTATGTACCGCTAACAGTACATATCAAATTTGCAACATTCTAATATCTACCGTATACAGTACATATCAAATTTGTGACATTCCAATATCTACCGTATACAGTACATATCATATTTGCGACATTCTAATATCTACCGTATACACTACATATCATATTTGCGGCATTCTAATATCTACCGTATCCGGTACATATTAAATTTGTGACATTCCAATATCTACCGTATACAGTACATTTCAAATTTGCGACATTTCAATATCTACCGTATACAGTACATATCAAACTTGTGACAATCCAATATCTACCGTATACGGTACATATCAAATTTGCGACATTCTAATATCTACCGTATGCAGTACATATCAAATTTGTGACATTCCAATATCTACCGTTTACAGTACATACCAAATTTGCGACATTCTAATATCTACCGTATACAGTACATATCAAATTCAAATTTGCGACATTTAATATCTACCGTATACAGTACATATCAAATTTACGACATTCCTTACGAACAGAGAACTGCGAATAGGCTATGTATCTACTAACTGCAGTGCGATTCAGAGCTTCCTTGCAAGCACACAGTGTTACAGCCTGGGGGTGTGGACATACCTGTACTTGCGGCCGTCTCTTGGGCTGCTTGGGTACGCTCAGAGTACTAAACGCCTGCGT
>NW_014038779.1:0-850 GCF_001186125.1 Sphaeroforma arctica JP610 | reverse complement strand
GTAATAGTCGCCGGTAGGTATCAAATTGTAGGTCAACTGTATATGTAGAGGTGGACTCGCACAAGACAGGGGTCCAACCGAAAATGTACGCCACTCAAATACACACCACACTCTACTAATAAAAGCACACTATATTATGCACACACACGCCCCATCTGATAGTACTCGCGTATACCACTCAAATACACACCACACTCTACAAATAAAACCACGCTATAGTACTACTGTTACTGACCTATACCACTCAATTACACACTACACTCTACTAATGCAAGCACACTATATAAATAGCACACCCATTCACACCACACTCTGCTGATACAAGCACCACTGATATACTGTAGTACCTGCACAGTGCCCATGACCTTCGATGACCCGTCGGCCTTTTTGGTTACTAATCGCAGCACCGCAGCCCATGAGCGTTTGACGAATAAGTCAGACACACAGTGTGACAAGGGCAGGAACGAGTGACCCCACTCTGCCACAGACGCTGGTTGGGATGGCTGAGGCGGTTCAATGGAGCAGGCCTTGATGAAGAAGGTGGAATAGGGCAGGTCCTGCTCGATATGGGGAGAGAGGGTGTATGTTGGAGATACATAGTAAGGCGGCATACACAGTAGAATCTTAATTTATCGATATTGCTGTTATGAAATGCCAAACTCAGTCACAGATGTAGTGTGGTGTGTATTTAAGTGGTATATATATACTAACGACCCCTTCTCACATATAATAACTCGACTATTCATTCGTATATGTGTGTGTGTGTGTGTGTGTGTGTGTGTGTGTGTGTGTGTGTGTGTGTGTGTGTGTGTGTGTGTGTGTGTGTGTGTGTGTGTGTGTGTGTGTGTGT
>NW_014038780.1:0-11341 GCF_001186125.1 Sphaeroforma arctica JP610 | reverse complement strand
GTTGCCTTATCTAACGGGACTATGGTTCATCCAGCCAGCGTTACACAGAATCTGACTGACTTAGAAGAGCTCGAGAGAGTTAAAATAATACATAATTTAACTCATCGAGCATATGAGCATACTTATAAGATGGCTATTCGTGCAGGGCTTGATCACCCGGCGCTGAATGAAACCATACGTGAAGTTTACCGACGGTGTGCTGATTGTAAAAAGAACCAGATCAAGCGCTACGGTTGGGCACCCTAAAAAGTGTGACAGAAGACCAACCGATGCGCCGTGTCATAGTCGATTTGGTTAAACTCCTCCCGCGATCCAAGCATACTGGCGATGTATATATCGTCATTTCCTATGTGTGGCTTCGGGCTATAGCTTACTTTGTGCAATACCGAACAAACGCCCGCAAACAGTGGCAGAGTTATGCTATCACATTTTTAATAACTTCGGTTTCCCCCGAGTACTATATTCTGATAACGGTAGTGAGTTTTGTACCGACGTAATGGAGGCACTTATACTCGTATCAGGCATGACCCATAGGCGTGATGTTTCTTATAAACCTCAAACGTAGGGTGCAAATGAGACACGTCATAGAGAACTAAAGAAGCTATTGCGTACCGCACTGGATGACATTGAGGATATGTGACCTTATCATTTGAAATGGGTTCAGACTCAAATGAATAACTGCATTAATCCTCAAACTGGAACACTCCCGTTTCACTATTTCTTTGGCCGCTATAGTGAATTACAAGCAACGTTTGACAAAACTGCGCCGGAGAAACACGTTACTCTGTGGCTACAAAAGGTCGAGCATATGCAGAACGTTGTTTACCCGTGTTTCCTCGAGCACAAAAATCGTGTCCTACTTAAAGCGTATGACCGATTAACACTAAGAACATTGTTCAATTCAAAGTTGGCGATTATGTTAACATTATAAATCGCAATGCCAACGTTACCGAACTCTCTTCTAAGACAATTGGACCTTTTGTTATTTCCTACCATGATGAGAAGAGTGATACTTACGAAGTGAATAGCATAGATGGTACTAGCGCAACTAATCTAGGTACTCACCGTATCCCTACCTCCGAACTCTCATTCGCTCGCTCATTTGATTCTGATGTCCCAGTAATGGAGTCACGAGTCAAAGATATAGTTGACAAAACATCCGAAGACGGTTACACTTACTACAAGACCCGTTTTATATATGGGACAGTAGCTTGGCTAACCTCCGATGCGTTTTGTAAATATCGCGACTTCATAAGAAATGGAATAAGCGTTTACATAACACACGAGATAAACGAAAAGGGTTTCCTCAGGTGACTACAAACTCGGATGGATCTGAAATTTCCTGTTTGCCACCTACTTCCTATGTGACTAAACTTTCAGATCTGCTTACCAACAGAGCAGAAAATTCTTCGAACTTACTTACTAATGAAGAACAACCTTTGGCTATTACCTTACCAAGTAATAAACGTAAGGCGCCTACATCGGAAATGGTCACTGGACCAAATACTAAACGACATTAGAGTACAACATGAGTCTTGAACTCGTACATATAGGCACATACTTAATCGATAAGCCATGACCGAAACCGTTTTACTTTGGTTTTCGCTTTACGAACTATATCGTACCTTACGTACGTCCGTAGTCCTAAAGGCTATTGGGGGCTCCGTAGAAAAACGGCCTCCGGTCAGTCTAATATATCAAGATCAAATGAGATAACACATTGGTTTTTATTTGTATTTAAAGTAATTTAATACAAGTTCTTTTTCCAATATTGCCAAAGTGTTCTAAATTCACTTTGATGGCTCCAATAGCCTGAATATTTGGTATGACTCATTTACTTGGACCTATTTGAGACGATAGTAGATGTAGGATATTATGAACTAAATTTTATAATTGCTGAACTACTACTTACAGGTTTTGGTCTTCCCGCCAATCTCCAAAATCCAAGAAGTCATTTCTTTTTTTAACTTATTTTCAGATGTAACTTTTTATATATTAGCTAATGTATTAACTTGACTTACGTCCTTATGTCTATCTACAAATTAGACATATGGTCATGAACACTTAGTACTTCTAGTGAAAATTATTCAATCAAGAACAGCTAGAGGTACGTCCTGTGTAATCGAGGATACTACCAAGAGGCAGTCCCGATCATTCTTACACAAGCTACCACTGCTAAATCCTAACTGACTTAAATTGTATCTTAGTTTATATGACATAGTTTAAAACATAGTAATATCTATCGAAGTTTACAGTATTTCTGCTACTGCGCATTGCTCGTCACCTTGAATATGGCCCCAATACTTCCTTTGCCAGTAGAAGATGGTAGCTAGGTACTGTCTGAGCATTCCTATACACAAGCCTACTTGCACAGATAGCGTTAGTTATAGTCAAGTCCACAAAGAAATCATGGACTCGCATCTCCCATGATCTTGTGAAGTGCCCTTCCTCGACAGATATGGTATTACTTCTCAGGTTGTTGTTGATATCTAGAGTGGTCCTTTCTCTATTATAGTAGTCCGAATAAACAATAGGATATTGTATTTGATAACCCTTATCATAGGTGTATCGGTACACCCTATCTCCTGTGCGATGTACGGTACCATATGTCGCCGCACACAATCCCGTATACCGCGCGTCTTTGAAAGCTATTATATAAAAGTCTTTCTTCCTGGGCACTGCTTCCTTTTTGGAATTAAAGGCGCCCTGCAAGGTTCCCATACTAAAGAGTGGTTTGTCCTGCATTGGTGACTTTATCTTCTCACCCGGAATCCCCTTTGGCCAGCTACTACCTTTTTTTTGCAATGAACATTCCATATAGTACAAATGATAGAAGTACATATAGAGCTTTGAGGACAGAAAAACCGCTGTCCATAATAACTTTCCTTCAAGACCCTTAATGCCGTCCGTTAATCTCATGACGATGCCCACTGTGGACAGCTCTTCGGAATACAGTGGCCTCGGCAGGTAAGCTATCTTCACAAAGGTCGACTCTCAAAATGATGTTCGTCTCGCAGCAGGCAATGGTCTTCCACTCATTGTCATTATCTTTTGGTTTTCTAGGACAATGGATCTGGGAATATCCCAACGGGTTATCCCAGCTCATCATAGTCTCGTCGATACACACCTTAGAGCTAGCATAGAAATGTGCATCCGTGTTTGTGTTCCATTGTTCAACCTATAGGGATAAAACCTATAGTAGCCTTTGTCGTCTTTCTCAGCTTGTGTCACTGGTGATGTACACAGAGTAAGGTAGCGTTGTATGTCTGTATATTGTGTGACCCTCATGAAGCTTCCAAGGTATGGCAATGGATCAAGGCGTCCCTTTCAAGGTCCCAGAAGTTGTTAATGCTTGAAGATTAATACTTGGCCATAATAAGTCTTAAAGACAACCATACAAGGTATTTGTTAACATCGATCTCGCGCCTGCTTACCTTCCTTAATGAGTCGTTAGTCGCAGGAATAAGCGTGTTCTTAACCCAGTCCATCGGCAGCAGGTGAGTAAAGACATCCGCGTAGGATGCGTCGTCGTATATACAAGGTAGCTTTGCATGAAAATCATCCACATCATTCTTCTGTCTTGTGCACACGGTAACATCATATAGGTCGCTATCTATTAGGACGTCTCCTGTTTTAAAATTATCGTCCAAGGGTCTTGTGTCGACATCCACCTCTCGTGTGTCAATAGCGTTCTGTATGCGATTTGTCCCTATATCTACTTCTTCAGCGGTGCTGTCGACAAGTCTGGATGCGTTATGTGGTGTACTCGTTGCATTGTTATTGTTTGTGTTGGTAGTTGTTCGAGTGAAAGTGTTAGTTGTGTCTGCGTTCGCATCTGCGCTACTGTTGTAAGATTCGGTTTATCAAGGCGATATTAACGCCTTAGAATAAATAATCGCGTAGGTAAATTCTAAGCATCGTGAAAATTTTAAAGTAAATAAACGAAATGAGACTTTTAGTAAAGTTAGGTATTCCTCGTGAAAACAGCAATACTATGAGGGATTGTGAGGCTGAGACATTGCCTATATACAATCCTCTCAGTACTGTTTCCGCCGAAGGGATTTTGTTTAGTGTTTCGTTGTCGCTCTATTAGAAACTATGGTATGTTTCGTTGGGGCGAATCAGAGAGACTCATAAAATCCTAACTTTAGAAAAGAAAGAAAAATACTCTTGATATCCTTAGTTATTGTCTTAACCAATAGCTTGCCACTTATCAAGAATTACTGACTTAGCCTTCATCAGACTGGCACATCTGGTTGGCTGATCGGAGGAACAACTAGCTGAAGGTGTAGGAGGGTCCCTGAGGAACCCCGAAGGGCCACCTCCCCGGGATAAACATCCGGGGAGGGACCCTTCATCATGATCCCCCGTAGGGGTCCCCCACTCTAGTTTTTCAAAGAGTGGACATGCCCTCTCAGAGAGGGGTAATCATACTATTCGTTAGCAAGGTAACGATTCCATTTTTCATCATCTTGTTTAAACATCTTACTATGACGTTAATAGTCCTTAGAACCCTATATTCGATTGAGCCATCTCGCTACCGAAGTATTCAGATATAAATAGATTTGGAAAGTAAATATAGTTATATTAATAGAAATAGACCAAATCTTATGTTTGGTATTTCATTGGGGCCTTTTAATGGCCTTGTCCAAATATCTGACATGTAAAATGTAAAGGTATTAATTAATAAAACCGTTAAAACCCATTTAGGAAACTTAAGTTCCTTGTACTATTAAGAGTACGTTTATAGTTTACGTACTGCTTAAGAGTACGTTTATAACATATAGTCTAATGTGGAGGCCCGGCTATTACACAGCCCCCACCCAGCTTTGAGACCCAGGAGAAGCAAGTTGCTCACTCAAGCTGATTATGGGTCAAAAAGCGAGAAAGGAAAAACGGGTCGAAAACAGTAAGTAGCATAACATATAGTTAATGTTTCTCAGGCGGAGAAGTTAAGCGTTCTCTGTTACCCTGTGAGTTTTGGGCTTAGGTCCAGTAGGTCCGTGGTGGTCGACTGGACGTTTCTTACGCTTCAGTGTCTTAAGCACAAATGAAGTGTGAGCATTATAGCTCGGGAAAAATGCTGTAGGCGGATAAGTGTTAACTTCCGTGCCTTCAGACGATGGAAACATGCTATCTTTTTCAGCTTGTGACTTATGCAGGCGTTTACGCCATTTTCGATTAAAGGCTTTTAAATAGTCTTGATTATCGAAAGCTTCTGAAGTCAACTCAGCGATTGTACCGTCTATAAAGCGTGTACGATAGTATGTATAGCCTCCCTTATCCGCTCTCCATATAATGTCTTTAAATTCAGAACGATCAAGACGGGCATTAGAGTCATGTCGTCTTGCGAGTATAATCTCTGTAGTCGGAATACGACTTGTGCCTATATTAAGCGCACTAGAACCATCGGGGTTATTTACCTCGTATGTTCCACTTCTAGTGTCTGCTACAGAGATTATATATAGACCTATCCATTTAGATGTTAATACAGTAGCATCAGAATTACGTTGACGGATATTAACTCTGTCACCGACCTGATACTCTGCTATCTTCTTGGTAGTGTTCAAACGCTTTTGCCTTTTAATAAGGCTATATTGCGTATTTCTCGCAAGCAAGAATATACAACGTTATAAATACGTTGTACCTTCTCTAACCATGGTAACTCATGGTGATCAGGTTCGTCCTTGTTAAAGGGTATTTGTAACTCACTCTATCTGCCACGAAAACAGTGAGCGGGTGTAGTTCATGTAACTGGGTCAGCACACTCGTTCATCTGTGTTTGTACCCACATAAGGTGGTACGGCCAATCATCTGCATCATCCGTTAATGCAGTACGCAAGAAGAACTTAAGTCTTCTATGGCGCGTTTCATTCGCGCCTTGCGTTTGCGGCTTATATGGCACACTTCTCTTGTGGCATATGCCTGATACGAGTACTAGCGATTCCATTACGTCATCGCAGAACTCACTGCCGTTATCAGTGCACATAATACCTGGCCATCCGTGGTTAGCAAAGACTTGGCAACATAATTCTGCCACGGTCTACGTATTCTTAACTTTTAATGTATAGAGCAAGTTAAACCGTGACGCCACATCAAAGAAGTGGCATACGTAACGGTCGCCTGTGTGCTCGGACGTGGGCAGGTCAACCAGATCAATGATGACCCTGCGCCATGGAATACCTTCAGTCACACTCGTAAGCGGTGCGAACCCATAGCGCTTGATCTGATTGAGATCACAGTCTTTACATGGCTAATATACTCTGTCAACTAAAGTTGCCAGCTTAGGGTGCGCGATCCCATTTCGCTTAGCATCTTTAAGTGCGTCTACTACCTTCTGATGCTTCAGCTTATGATTTTGCGTCAGCCAAGCAAGAATGTTTTTATCATTCTGCTCCTCCAGAATAAAGGTAGGGTGTTGAGAATCCACTTGCGTGGTCTCTAAGTCTGTAGTGTTTCCAGACTCCTGTCCTGCTTTCGCATGAGTGTCATAAGTGCGCTCATGTGCGTTAGATACACCTGACTTATTAAATAGTCGCATTATATGTGTATACGCTTCAGGATTGTCTTTCATTAATCCCTTTAGAAATATGGTTTGAAAGACCTCGGGTTTGGACTTTATGTTATTAAACAAAGTCCTAGCTAGAGACTGACGCTTCTTAACAGTAGTGTCATTATTAGATTGTATTTCTTGTGCACAGACTTCAAGTGCTGTGTTACCTTTGAACTGCTTAACGTTCGATTGGGTAAAGAGTGGAATCTCTGATTCTTTGACCTTGCTAAGGAAGGTCTCAGAAAGGGTCCATTTAGTTGTTCCAATGGGACCTATACGACATATTATAGTATGTCTCCAGGGCATTTTCTGGACGGCTCGGGTACCCTGATATAGGAAAGTATCTACTTCCTTATCTAAATATATTGGCTCGCATTGTATCATGCTTATTAATTTATTGAGCCATATATATATACTCCGTAATGGGCAACACAACGTGATGGTAGCTTTATGTATATGAACATAATTTAATAGTTGGACAAATAACTGCCATGGTGGATTAGCCCACGCATTATGTTTGGAGAGGTATATTTGAAAGGCGTCTCCCAACTGATGATTTAAAGTCCTGTAATTCGATAGTTGTGCATTATGATGTGCAGCAAACATATAGATGGTATGTGGCCCAAATATCTTTTAAGTCAGTTCAAACCACCTGGGATTACATTTCCAGTCAGTGGCTAGTAACTCATGTACGGATTTATTAAAGTCCGGTACGAAGCGTGATAACATATCCGGTAAATGGTTATGTATTCCTGGCAGATGTTTTATATCAAATGAAACTTTGATATTGTATCATGCCAGCGACTCAGTAATTGTGAGTCGGGTTTCATCTCTTTCATATATTGAAAAGATTTCTGATCACACATCAGCGTAAATACTGTTCCGTATAAGTAATCTCGGAAGTGTGTTAGAGCTGTCACTATGGCTAATAACTCTTGTTTAACAGTTGGGTAATTCAACTGTGAAGCATTCATTGCTCGACTAAAAATTGTATATATCTAGATTTGTTATCTATAACCTGATATAATACTCCTTTTAAGGCTAAGTCGGAGGCGTCCGTTGCTATTTCAAACGGCACGCCATCGACTGGTCCTTGTATAATAGGGGCTTGCTGGACTGCGTGTTTGAGCGCTTTAAATGCGTCATCACACTCTTTAGTCCACAAGTCTCCTAGTTTGCCTTTATGACATCTTAAGTGTCCAAAAGGTTTAAGGTAATCAGCTAAGTGTGGTACTCCATCTGAAAATAAGTTTACAAACCCACACATGCTGTTAACATCTCTTACTGTAGTTGGTGTTCGCCAATCTAACAGGTGTTCTACCTTATCGGGGTCGATTTTAATACCTTCCCCAGATATACGGTAGCCTAAGAGTTGTATTTCGCTCATGGCGAAGTGACATTTCTTCTCGTTAATCTTGAAGTTTTGTTTGTTGAGTCTCTGAAGGAGTCGCCTGACTAATACGGTATGTTCGCTTTTAGTCTTAGAAAAGACGACTATGTCATCTATATAGACTTGCACGTCAGGCATGTCTGCAAACAATTCCTCCATTACTTGTTGAAATAATGCTGGTAAAGAGTGTAACCTGAAAGGTGCACCTCTGAACCTGTATTGTTTACCTTTCCACGTAAAACTAAAGTATTTACAATTTGGTTCATATACCTGCATTTGATGGTATCCTTGTGTAAGGTCTATAGTTGTAAATAGTGTAGCACCTTCCATCCTTCGTAGTAGCTCCTTAATATGAGGTAAGTGAAAGCTATGAGTCGGCAATAATTTATTTATCGGACTCATATCTAAACATACTCTGACTTTCTTTAACGATCCGTCAGAGTTATGTTGGTCTACGGCTAGCAGTGCCAGGTTAACTGGTGTCTGTTGATAATTAATTTCTATCACTCCATCTGCTAGCCATTTCTCAACCTGTTCTTTTACCACAGCCTCGTGTCTCCAGGATACATAGTTCCTTGAGGGACACTTTAACTGTGTAAAGTCTACCTTAGTTAAGTTAAGGCTGACATACCCGTGGTTAAAATGAAATTTTGCCCAATCTGTGATCTTTATCTTCTTATTAACTAGAATCAGATCTATGATTTTGTTCGCAAAGTCAGGTATTAATGCCTTGACTGTGTCTGACGGGGGCATATACGGATTCAGACAGTTATCGTCTGACTGATCCTTTAATGGATCTATGTTATTTGGCAGACCAATTATGGTTATACCTAGAGTGAGTAAAGCGCTCATTCCGACTATAATGTCGTACCTCTGTGACACCTTAACTATCACAGCTTGGGTAGTGATACTCCTATCATCGGCCAGGGAGATTTTAACATCTGTGGCCATGGTATCACACTTGAAAGGTTTATCATCAGCTAAAACGAGGTGAGTTGTTTGTGTTCTCCTTTTGATATCTTTCATTAATGCAAAGCGATCGAATATACATGAAATTTCTGAACCAGGATCAATCAACGCAAGGATTTTATTTCCATTGCAGTATACAGGGATTATTACACACTCATCTAAAGAGTCGTTGTATTGTCTGTGTAACGATCGTACCTGGTAGTACTTTCACTCCAATTTATTATCGGGATTTTTGTCACAAGACTTAGTGTGATAGCCATTGGTCTTCTCACACTTGTCGCACTTAATAAGAAAGTGTGTACAGGTGGATGCATGCCTGACATTCCAATAACCGTTAGGGGTCAATTAGTACATGTCATACCCACACTGTGCGTCGACACTTTTCTTAATTTCCTTAAATGGAGGTTCCTTGTCCTTCGCCTCCGCGCGTGCCCGTTTATTGGGTCGCGTGGATAGAGTGGAGTCACGAGCACGTGTATGTTGGGGTCTCTCGTTTGAGGTCTGCCTGGATACGTACCCGTGATCGGTGTGCTCCCGCGGCTTCTTAACAGCCGCTTTTCCCTTCGATGCTACTCGGTGTGCGGGAAAAAGGGTAGATACAGTATCATAAAATTGTTCCCACGTAAGTCGGGATAGATGAAACTTTGTTTCATGTCCCTTGTCTCGAGCCTCGGTAGCGTGTTTACGTCGCAACTCGGTGTACAGGCTCTCACGGTCGTTATTACCTAGGGTCTTACAGAACACGTGCATAACCAGGAACTCGTACAATCGCTGTGCCTTGTCCTTTGCTTTATCTGGACGTTTCAGGTCAGCATCTAGCTTTAGAATATAACTCTGAATGGGCGTGTTCTCAACTGGTTCAGTTAAAATTGAACTCAGTCCTGGGCTACGCATGTCCCTACTTAGTAAGGATGTAACCAACCAACACACAGCTGGCCAGTCACGACAAGTGTCTAGCTCATGCTGGTGTCGCTACAGGATCAAGTAACTTGTACCTGTAGGGTCAAACGTCTGCATTAAAGCGGAGATCCATTGCTGGGGTGCGATATCATTCGTCTCCAGCATGACCGTAAACGCATTAAGTGTACGGGTCAGCGTGTCGAGGTCATGGTTGTTTATAAACTCGACCTGCTTACTGTTGGCATCCCAGTTCGATTTAAGTCGACTGATCTGTCCCTTGTACTTCTGGTTATCCCTGTGGTCTTGTCCACGTTGGACCTGAAGTAGCTGATCGATGCGCTTTTGCTTAATCGCAATCATATTAGCAAAATATGATACATCATCAGCATGATGCGCATCGTGGGCGATTTCCATTTTAATGGTGTCATCGTCGACCGATTTGTTAAGTTCGGTCACCTCGTCAGAGTGGAAATCCTCTGCGGGCTGGTGCAATGCTGTACGATCGAAGCGATTAAATTCGACTTCGTTAACACGTTTACGGGGGTGTTTATTACCCCTTGTCAAATCCATGGTCGAGGCCTTCCGGTGCTCTGTCTCTCGGATAGTGGTTGGTATTATAATCTTGGCTGATTCATGCGTCTGGATAACATACCCAGTCTTAACTGGTTTCCGACGATTGTCATCCCAATTGGGTAAAGTTGGCGGAGTATTTCTATCTGCCTCTGGGTCTATAATAACCTCAAGGACGGGTAACTCACGGCCGGATGTCAAAACAGGCGAGTAATTAGCCTGAAGTTCTGGTAGTAGTACCTCGTAAGGTATAGATACGCTGAGCACATCTGGCTCATATGCCACAGGTGTAGCGCTCGAGTCTGAACGTTCTGTCCACTTCTGTAGGGCTTCAGTAATGCCCGGAGAAACATGCTCGCGTAAGTGCTGTGTATGTTTTCCTGATCTATACAACCGATCTACATGTTCAACGGTCAAGTCGTTCATAAGGATGGCTAACTGATTCTTAAGATCAGTGTTTTCAGTAATTAACTTACTTATGCGCGCTGGCTTAGTAGTCTCGGACGTAGATTCGGGTTTGCTACTTTGAACTCGCCTCCTCTTCTGGTTCTGTTATAGGTTCCTTCTGAGATTTGTCCTTGTCCCCTATAATTGGGGACTCCCATATAATTGGGAACTTTTCTTTCTGAGTTTCGTCAGAAGAATTGTTTGGGTCGTCTTGAGACGTGTCCTTTGTCTCAATTCTCGGCTTCGTAAATGCAAGCTTTGACGTTGAGGCAATAGTTGGCCCTCGGGCTCTGTCAGTGGGAGTAGTCTCCTTAATCGGAGTGGCTACATCCTTATCTGAAGCATTGTCCTGTTGACTATTATTGTCGGAGGCAAGTGCTTCGGCTACAGTGCGGTTAAACGCATCGGCAGCGGCAGCGGTCGCTTCTGCGGCAGCGCTAGCGGATTCTCTCTCCATCTTCTTCTTTTCAGCCCTACGCTTCTTAGAAGGAGTATTATCTTTCTTGGTCATA
>NW_014038781.1:5438-11354 GCF_001186125.1 Sphaeroforma arctica JP610 | reverse complement strand
CATTATATATATATATATATATACGCAAAAACACACGCACACACATATACATAATCCTGTGTATCTATATACACACATGCATATATATATATCATATATCTCCTGTTATACACACACACATATATATATATATATAAATGTGTATATATTTGTATACAAATATATATATTTAGATATTTATTTATATATATATACATGTACATATATATAAATACTTACATACATACATACATAAATATATATTTATATATATGTATATATATTTATATAAGAATATATACGAGTATATATACATATATGTATATATAATATATATATAAATTCATTTATATATATATATATATACGCAATCGCACACGCACACACATTTATATAATCCTGTGTATCTATATACACACATGCATATATATATATATATACATATCACCTGTTATACACACCCACATATATATATATAAATGTGTATATATTTGTATACAAATATATATACATGTATATATATATATATATATATATAAATGCACACTCTCACACACACACACATAGAATTTTATATTATATGTTTATATGTATATATATATCTATGTATATATATATACATATATATATATATATATACATATGTATATATAGACATATTTATATATATATGTATATCTATATATAGACATATATAGATATAAATGTATATCTATATATATATTCTTCTATTATATCTATATTTATATGTTCATCTATATCAATCTTGCGTTAATTGGCATATATCTTACAATCATGTTCAGAGTAGAAGCTGGGGATATGTTGTGTATACAGGTGTATTGATCCTTACATCAATATATACGTGACATCGGTGCTTTTTCACTGATATTCTACTCACAGGAATGGTTAGAGAAGGACGCATACATCACCGGAAACGTATGGCAGGACGTGACAGTTGCCGAGTTCAAGTCTGCCCATATTTAATACAAGCGATTGCCTTGTCGGTAATAAATCGATACTTGAATAATCTTGTCCACTTCAGGGTTTGTATTTCTGTCGGGAGATTGAAGGACCCCCCCCTTCGATGGCGTAAATAAATGTACCAAACAAAAGTAGGTGGAAATTTGTGCAACCTCGGAGCGAGTATGTGCATGCATATGAGTATGCTCCTGGACACGTGAGGCGATTTTGATAGGGCTATACCTTTGTCAACTGGATATGGTTGTCTAAGATGGTCAATGATCGACTTGGCCCGGACTGGTCACGCTATACGCGCCGATGCCTGCGGTACACTCTCGGTGAGAGTTTCAGAACTCAGTATCAGGCCAAACTATCTCGTTTAATGTGAGTGACAATAAGGGCCAAATGAGGGACGGCGGACTAACCAACGAGTTTCTTGAATTGGTTTGATGACAACGCACGCCCCTTTGACTATAGAATCTAAGTGTTGACTCTATACGACGTGTACAGCTGATATCTCATGTTAGGGCCTCGCCACGCCGGATTATTTGGTGAGTGGGGGCGATCGGTAGTGGGAGTTATAATCCTATATGGATAGCCACCAAATCAATCGGAATCAGAGCCAAAGCAGTTCGCTGGAAATTCCAAATGGTGGGATCACTACCGGTATCTTGCATTGTATTTGTTCTGTTATTAAGTGTATACTCTGAGGTAGTTGTCGCTAGTGAGCGACTACCGGTGCACAGTACCGCGTTTTGAATAGGTTTATGTCCATTGAGCACTCCAGAATGGTAAGGTGTGTGCTGCCAATGCATTGCTGGTTAGTAACTAATTTTAATTGCGCAAGCATAAGTAGTAGTCCTTATACGAGTGTATTTTTTATCCGTACTATGCACCACCAGTCTTCAAAGCAATCATGCAAACAGTTTTGCTAGATCGGGGTCTCGCAATGGGAGGTAGTATCCAGCTCTATCTTGCTGAACCAACTCTTCGAACTTCACACTCACGTTTTCTCTTTCGCTGTGTGGTACAAGGTACTTCACATTCCGGGCATCATTGCAATCGAGAAAGTGTGTGGCGGTAAAGTTGTATATCATATTAACCGGTATGCGCAGAATCTCTAAACTAGGGAACAAGCAGTGGATTCTCTCAAGTAGTGACTCAGCGCTGTACATATCGAAGATAGGGTATTCCAGGGTAAACTCCCTCATTGAACTGTAGTACACTGTAGTGTCAAGGAAGGCCGGTACAAAGCCATCTATCCGGAAAGACTCGAGGTTGGGCATAGCAAGCAGGATAGCATCGCACATGTCCTCTAAGAAATCACGCCACTCTGGTGTGCAGACCTCGGTAACTCCCCTGAGATTCAGATTGAGTTTGCGTATGTTTTTGGCCCAAGTGACAGACACAAGGCTGATCACACCGGAACGTACTTTCTCATCCGTCAGATTCGCCCACTTCAGTGTGAGTGTAGTTAAGTTTGGCAACACACTGTCACCTATCCAGTGGTATCCAGTGGATGAGACTTCCTCGATTTTCTCAGCATGCACAGGCACATCATCCAGTTTGTTCATTCTCGTCAAGGCCGTGCAGTCATATAGATCAAGAGGCGACTTGAAGCCCACCTTTCTACCACCGCTCTGGATCACGGTCACCGATTTGCTTACAAACTTAGAACAATTCAATTTCGCGTAAGCGAATCGATCGAGACTGGTGAGACCTTGGACCACCTCAATGCAATCCACTTCGCCCACTTCCAATCTAATAAGATTAGAACTAGTCAATGGACTACTGACTTTTGCATTGTCCAGCAGGAGCACTTGCAGATTAGGACAATTAGCGAGGAGACTATTATCTACGACCGTGAGTGGTAGCTTGAGATACTTGAGGGTCAACGAGCGGACCGGGGGTGCTTCTATGTAATCGGAGAAGCCATGGCGCACCTCCAAGTGCGTTAAAGTGGACACATCAGCGGGTATCCATCGCGCCAAATACAAATGCGTGAGCGGTAGTGTGTATACCAGGTGGTCTACTTGCACTGGTGACAAAGAACTGTTTTCAAGGGCGTCCAGGTGCGTGACGTTCGGTACCGCTTTGGCAATCTGGTCCACCACCGCCAATTGTGCATTGCGACTATTGTCCTCTGGCACGAAATCCGGACTGTTTGCGTCCCACTTCTTCAGTAGCGGATAACGGGACAAGAATGCACACGTTTCTTGAATACTTTTCTTGTGGAGCTTACCTTTCGTCTCGTATACTTCTCCTGGCAGTGCTCTCATGGGCCAATTATAGTAAACGGACTTGCACACATACCGGGCTGTGCAGAACTCCTCAACAGAGAGATAGTCAAATATTTTGTGCACGACATCAGCAGGCAACAGCCATCCATCATCAAACGTGGGTCGAACACCTCTAGTAGAAGCGGGTGCATTTGTACTTGTTTTCGACTTAATCATCGACGGTATACGGGACTGCAGGCAGAGCAAGGTGTCTGGGTCAAGTGATTGCAAATATGCCACCGCCGAGTCGAGATCCGTCGGCGGCCCTCTTTGCTGACCTTTTCGTGTCATGTCGCTCGCAGTGATGATGTGCATAATGTCCAGCTACTATGGTGGACTGCAACTCTCCAATAGCAGTCTAATCAGTGCAACCAAGAGACGGTCACGAGCCCTAAAAGAACGACAAATCGAAGCATACAAGGTTGAGTACTTGTGTCATAAAATAAAACTATGCACAGGCATACGCATACGAATCCGAACCAAACTCATCCCTGAAATGGAAAGCTGGCTAGCATTATCCCTGTGCTGCACAGGTACAGACGAACATGTGATTGACGGGCACTGGCAACGAGAATCTTAATCATACAACACACTTGAGTGATACGCATACACAAGAAAAGCTTGCCTTCTTGCTGTCAAGACAAAAATAATCTATTATTATCGCCTCCTTGCCATGAACACTCGGTCTCAACATGCTTTCAGACATCAATTGGAAAGGCAGATGCTAAGCAGGGAACCTTACGTGCGCTTTATTTACCGAATAATAACAAAACAAAATAGCCATATGCGCGCTGTTAGTGAGCTAAAATAGAGATGAGAAATCATGATTACATATAGGGTTGTGTGAGCAATGGTACGAGAATTTCACATACCACACGTAATCTGAAGCTTACTATAAAAGACACATAGGAAATTTTAAAGTGGGACATACTGCAGTATAGTAGTCCTGAGAGTTTAACATACCTGCTTATTCAATTTGCGTAGATTCGGGAAGCCTAAATGCCTCGTCTATACTTAGCACTAATATCCGACAATGGTCCACCTCAATAGATACCAAAAATCCGGTTTCCTGTACTACAGCCAATACTCAAGTGTCCCTTATTTATGTGTACGTGAATCTCACGTGAATCTCGCGTGAATCTCGCGTGAATCTCGCGTGAGTGAATGACTAACTACCTTTAAAGTGTGTAGCACATATAAAGTATGGCTGCCGCGTGTTGTTGGGTGCAAAAAAATAACGTGTCTGGTGCCCTGACTGCCCTCTGAGGCTCTGACCTCTGAATCTCTATCTCTGGAGAGAAGATAGAATTAAAAAAACGGCTGATCGAACTACGTACGACAGTACGAAGGACAACAAACAGGTAAAATAAATAAATTTATCATTAAATTATCTAATCACCTATAACTGATCTGCAATTCTGCATAGCACAACGCAATCGGCAGAACTGAAATTAAAGTTGGAGTGCCAGAAATTCAGAATTGCTTACGCGCCAAAATTGCGGGGACGCACTGACGCGTGGATTTGTGCCAAATATCTTTTAGCCTCTATCACTCTGCATTTTTGTATTGTTTTTATCCTGAATTATCAGTCATACATATTTTAATATTTTTTTGACAAAAACAAACAAGTATAATACTTCTGAAATTTAGTCAGAAACCAAAAAGCATGTGATAAATTACAAAAACCTAGCTCTATGCATAGCCTCCTAAATTTAACCATGAAGCCAATCAACGCCTCTTAAATTAAGACAGCAAACTGATTAAATTCATAAATTGCTGAGCTGGCGAATACCAAGGCGATGATTTGATTGATTTCTCATTTCATTGATTTCATAGCCTCTATGCTTTTTTTGCATAGCCTCCGAAATGAAGCAATTTTTATAGTTTAAAAACACCACAACAACAAGATACCTATTTTTGAAGAAAAAAAATACACAAACGCGTATCCAACGAAAAGGTCTTCTACCTGTTGTGAATGGCTACTTCGGAAGTTCGGAATGCGTTGCAGGCACCTGTGAGTGTGAGGAGGCTGTGCCGGTGTTGCGTTGACTAGGATACGGTGCTGATTCATAGACTCATAGAGAACTTGCTTAATCGCTCACAGCCTCGCAGTCCAACCAAAAGGCTACATAAGGTTAACGAATAATGGCTGAAATTTGTCGTAGACTCATAAATAATCTCATACTCTAGGTATGACCATTTTTAATTTCACATTTTTATCCTCTGTTGTATCGATGATTCAAACTATAAATCTGCAAATCTGCAAATCTGCACAGGCAATCTCCGAACAAAAGTTGTACTCAGATCAAACGATGCAAATTCTTTCGGTTTGCGAACTTTGGCCTTTGTGTTCGTATTTATTTAGTAGCTGCCTTTGTTGCTGCAACACCCTTCCATATTCTTTCTATGCACACCGCTTTTATATATATATATGCTCGGATGTAGATATACATCAAGTTGTGGAATGTTCCTATATTTACGTCGGTTTTCGACATAGCTCAAAATATCACTAGCGGTATCGCGAAGTTGCGAAGTTGCGAACAAGCGCAAGCCGCAATGTAGTAATCATGCAATTGGACTCTTGTAGATATGTATATGTACATACGTGGCAACGGTTGACTCATGCTCGGTAGTCAACCATGTAAAGAGCTGAGTAAGGAATGTACATATTTGATAGAGCAAAACAAAAGCAAGACAT
>NW_014038781.1:0-3974 GCF_001186125.1 Sphaeroforma arctica JP610 | reverse complement strand
ATCCGTGATAAGGATTGGATCATACTCGTTAATTAACCATGCAAACGAATTGAGTAATTAATGTGCATACTTGATGAATCAAGAACAAAAGCAAGATAGATACACACGTGCAAGTTAAGCCCTGGCTGGCACATATCCAGGTCATATAGCTTCACACTCTAGTAATATAGTACAATTACTAGACTAGCAAGGTGTATACCAGGTAACAACTAGACGTGGGAGTAAAATCAAACCATCTTAAATTGATTATTTCGATACGCGGCGAGAGACAGACCATTTCAATGTGAGACAGCCGGATATAGATCACGTATGCTCTTGACACGCTGAACAAAACCCTAAAACAAACGTACACACATAATTTTAATATGTCTATAACATTATATATACTTGATCTATATCTATATATATATATTATTTGTTTTATAATAGTCTATTCATGACTCTCCTAATGTACATGTTTACAAGTTTGCTACAACGTCCTGATTGCCACGTGTATTTTCCTGTGATGCCAGTGTGGGTGTGGTGTATCTGATGCAGGTCGATGGTACTAGTACTTAGCGGTCTTGGGCCCAAGAGGTCGAGTGTTGTACCATAAGGATGCGACTATCCGTGAGTTACTGCCGATAGCGGAGCAGGGCTGGATATATATATATACATATATATACATCAAAATAAATGTATATTATAAAATATATATATATATACATATACAGCTTACATACATTCATATATATACATACATACATTCACACACACACATATATATATATATATATACATGCTTACATACATTCATAAATACATTCACACACACATATATATATATATATGCATTTGTATGTTCATGTATTTTGTGTATGTATTTATAATTGTATTTATAATAAATATATATATATATACATACGCATACATACATAGATACATTTATAGATTTATATATATCCATATATAGATATAAATATTCAAATACACGGATGTATATGTACTTTTCTGAGAATATATATCTTTATATATACATACTATATGTATTTCCATATATAGATATAAATATACAAATACACAGATGTATATGTACCTATCTGAGAATATATATCTATATACATACATACTATATATATATCCATATATAGATATAAATATACAAATACACGGATGTATATGTACTTATCTGAGAATATATATCTATATATATACACACATACATACATATATAAATATATGTTCACGTTCATGTGTATGTATTTATATATATATATATGTAAATATATTAATATACAGGTGTAGATAAATGCATGCATTTGTATATTTATATTTATATATATCTATATATACATATATATATTAAAGTTCGTTTGTATGTATACATATAACTATCTATCTATATATATATATATATATATATATAAATTTAAATATATATACATATACAGATAAGTACATATACATTCGTGACAACAAGTGCTTCATCGTAGTCAACCTTGCAAAAGAACTCAGTAGGAATATACTTATTTTATAAAGCAATAAACAAACGCAAGATACTACATGCGCAAATTAAGTCGTGGCTAGTGCATATCCAGGTCATACACACTCACTAATACCAAGACACAGCTTACACTAGCAAGGTGCCATACCAGTATTACCAGGTAACAACCACACGTCGAGTCACATCGAACCGATCCAAATTGTATAATTTCGATACGTGGTGAGCGACAGACCATTATCGATTTGAGGCAGGCGGACAGAGATCACTTATGCTCTTGCCACGCCGAACATCTGCTTGAACTTACGTAATAGTCAAATGTGTAACACGTATATACATTTAAATAAAACGATACATATGCGATGGCAGATATGTACATATATATATATATGAATATTTATATACAAACATACATACATATACATATATATACATATATATATTGTATTATATATATATATATATATATATAATATATATATATATACATAAACAAATACATATAAAAATACACATACATGACCTTATACACATACATATACACATACATAAAAATATACATATACAAGTAATGTATGCATTTACAGAATATGCACGTATGTGTAAAAGTACGTATTGGTACAGATGCACGTATGTGTAAATGTATGTATTGGTACGTGCATGTCTATATTCATGTATAACTATTTAAAAAATAAGTATATTCAAAGGTATTATTGCTGATTGTGTGTCGAATATGAAAAATAATAATCCACAGCTATACCTCCACTTGAATCCATCCTGGATATCATGACACAAGTAAGTCAGAATGTATCCTCTCTAGAGTAAGTCAGTATTTACATGATGTGAAGCATGAACAATTGAAAAGAGGTAAAAGCAGAATATGTACTAGGAGAGAGAGAGAGAGAGACTCTAGAAAAAGAGATAGTGAAGTCGACAATACATACTGCTAGTAGTATACTCTAGTAGTAATAGTTGGTCGTTGCTAAAGAGATGCACAGATTGTGATAAATAAA
Organism: Sphaeroforma arctica JP610; assembly: GCF_001186125.1. Classification (NCBI taxonomy): domain Eukaryota; class Ichthyosporea; order Ichthyophonida; genus Sphaeroforma; species Sphaeroforma arctica. The sequence goes on along the minus strand of NW_014038781.1, from coordinate 1,481 downwards.
AATGATCAGTATTAGTAAACTGGTTGCAAAACACGTGCGGTCCATGACCTTGTGGACACTTGACCAGTAATTTATAGTCAGATTAACATTAAAGCTGACTCCGTTTATCGTTCGCGCTCTCGTTGGTCAATATATAAATGTAATTCTGTGGCGTGTACTATTTATAAAACATGATTGGTTGAAAAACAATCATCGAAACATTCCCCCAATCCAGGGGATTCAACTGAGGCATCGGTGACTCAATGACTCGATGTCAGCAGTCAGACAGTCAGACTGCTTCTGAGCAGACGTCATTACGTTACAGTTGTGAAACGTTATAAACGTACAATGTTTGTATCTTTTTGAAAACAATAATATGAGCTAAATGGGAAAAATTGTTTCTGTATATAGTACCTCAGTACCCAAATATGGCACCTTCGACCAACTTACATGACCAAACCAGAAATAAACGTTGAACATACGCGTAAAACTTATTGAGCTAAACGTTTTAACAAATTTAAAACGTAACGAAGCGGGTGGGCACCATAGCCCCTGTCAGTCACTCAGTCTGAGCCTACTCGACGGACTAGAGATATGAGTATGACTGATGAGGCTCTGTCATAGTCAGTCAGTCACTGACACCACTGACTCTCTGACAGTGTCTCGAAGGGGCAATTATAATAAAAAAGCATATCCGAAAACTTGAAAAGCCTTTCTGGTTTCTGTGTTCAGTGTTTTGGGTCACAAAGAAGTTCTTTGGGACTGTGGAGTTGCGAGTTGGATATTATATTGTTGAGACTTTTGAGCTTGAGAGTTGAGCAAAAAAATAGTAGAGTTCTCTCTCTCTCTCTCCCTCCTACGAATAGAGAGAGAGATGATATATATTCAAAAAAAAAATCGATACAATCGAAGTCTCCATCACGGACGCATCGCATAGACTTGATCTGGAACGTGGTGTGAGGAAAGTATAATATAGTGGTCACGGCGCTGTTGCGCTTCAGATATATCTGGAGTGTATTGTTTGCGCTGCATTGTGTAGTGATGGTTTATATAAATGATACGGTGATGAGAGTGAACATGTCTGTGTTTGAGCACATGTTTGCGAGCTTCATCCAGGATACAAAGGACCAGGAAACAAGTCGCCAAGATGGTAACAAAGCGGATGTAAGTTCTGACAGTATAAAGGCGGTTGATACGAAAAGTATATCCGATCGTATAGATAGAAAGACTGTCAAAGGTCACTGTAGGGATCTCATGCCCGACACTATACCCAAAGTCACAAGTAATTTGTCACCTTGTGGCGAGAGGAAAGAACGAGCATATTCATACCAAAAGAAATCATTAGCGCATAATAACCTCGAAGAGACGGACGTGGATGTGGTGGATTACAAAGTGTGCGCTGGCATATTTGCCAAGTTTAGACTGGTAAGTGTTTGTTTCTTGTTAATGCGCTTTTTATACAAAAACTTGTACGTGATGTCTTATAGATACAAGTATATATA
>NW_014038782.1:9661-11360 GCF_001186125.1 Sphaeroforma arctica JP610 | reverse complement strand
ATATATATATTATACANATATATATATATATATATATGTATATATATATATATATATATATGTGTGTGTGTGTGTGTAGATGGGAAGTTCACGGTCTACAAGGTCTCTGTAAGAACGATAGATATTGTCGTCTGTTGATTGTGTGTGCACTTTGACATTATTAATAGATACGAGCACTTTGCATTGATTGGAAACTCGATGACTAATATGAGCCCGTCGCACCGGTGAGCTCAAATTATTCGCTGACCATACACAAAACGTGGTCTCTCTCGATGCATGCCATACAAAGCCCGTAGAAAACTAGCCAAGAGTCCCTTCTGGTGATAGTGTGTGCTGCATAGAACTATTGTATACGATCACTTTCTACCTGTGTGTAGGTTGATCGGGCTTGCGTGTGGTATGTAGCAGTGGGACATCAAAAAAAACACCCGAGTGTTATATAGTATGATGTATTTTTTTTTACACCAAATATAATAAATATACACATGACTCTCTCTCTCTCCAGAGAGAAGGAATAAGAAAATATGGCTGAACGGACTATTGACTATGTATATATGTATGTATGCATATATGTAAGTCTGTAGGGCATATTTATAAATAAACATATGCACATTTTAAATAGTATGCAGCCGTGTACTCTTGCGTCTGTGAGACTGTGCGACTGCGTCTGTGTGGCAGTGTGCGCTCGCTGACAGTTTGACACTGCGCGCCAAAACTTGTCGACATGTGTGTTGTTATTTGTCCACTCAGTAAGTCGAATACTCAGTTAACTATCCTTTAGATGGTTCCGATGATCGAGATACTAACCAGTAGATTGTGTTATATATATCTTCAATTTTCACCCAACCACGTTGACCACTCCAAAAATAGACGGCCTATGACAGCAGCCCTATGAGACTCTGGGTCCTGGACTCCTGTGGGATGACCAGCTGACTGATTGAACACCCAATAGCCTGGGGTCCTGACAGACCTGACTACGTGACTACCTGTACACTAATGTATTGACTGCTGACTGATCGAAAATACAATAGCGTGGGACTGCCGGTAAACCATGGATTAACTGGCTGACTTTCTATACTCAAAACTGACTTGAAGTGACTATGTATTTAGGGTCCACGGGGCACGCCGGTACGGTGACGGGGCCATGACCAACTCGGACCAAGTCACCAACCAAAAAAAAACCAACAACAAAAAAATTGTCCTTGTTTTTTTTTTTAACCATTATTTAGAGGCTGGTGACAGTGGCGGGTATTTAATTGAGGAAGGCTATGAGACTTATTTGTCCTGGATTAAATATCAGCTTTTTGGCTGCTGTGTTCGATTGTTCATCAGTGTTCGCCATACATATATACATACTCACATCAAGTCGAATACAGATGGATATACAGTCAAACACTCGATCAAATACCTGAAAATTTAGATTCAAGCAGAACGTCTTCAAATAACTCAAGCTTGTTACTAGTCATGAAGGATACCACTCCCAGCGATGTCCCGCAGCTCACTACCCCCGACGTGAACACAGATGAAACCGATGCAGGTGCGGACGCGCTAGCAGAACAAACTGAAACCTTAACAATAATGGGCACAGGTATAAACGCAAATACTTGCATCAACAATTTTGCGTAATTATATATGAATATATATATATATATATACAAATACATATATATATGTGTGTGTGTGTGTGTGTGTGTGTCGT
>NW_014038782.1:0-9189 GCF_001186125.1 Sphaeroforma arctica JP610 | reverse complement strand
GTGTGTGTGTGTGTGTGTTGTATACATATATATATATGTGTGTGTGTGTGTGTGTGTGTGTGTTAACATACATATATATATGTATATATATGTGTGTGTGTGTTTGATTTCAATATATATACATGTATATTTATTTGTGTATGTGTGTATAGCTATATATACGTGTACATTTATGATATGTATATATATATATATCTATATATGTGTGTGTGTGTGTGTATGTATATATGTATATATATATATATATATAACAATCATGTTTTCATAACATCCAAGTTTTCTTCATGGTGCACAATCATTCTGAGATTAATATTTTGTTCTACTTGTTTGTGATCGTTCAACATGTTGTATTTTTGTTTGTATATGTGTTCACGAAGAATGAAATTTCTAGATTTATTACGCACATATAGACGCATATGAGATAGCGAATGTTGGTACACGAATTAGCGGTGTTATCTGAATGTATGTGCCGAATTTCAAGGTGCGAATCCTATCTGATTCTCTAAAGCACCTATTGCAGTATCTTTGTTTTTGCGGGCCTGATCGTGACGGTGGCTCTGATTTGCTGGTATCAAACACTTTACATCAGCTTCTCAAATTTGGCGACTATGGTGTTTTTGGCTCAAAATTGCCATTGTATTCTGCCCAGACTTCTCCTAATAGTAGTCCCTCTATTAGTGGATACCGAACTTACTTTTCCATGTCGCGCTACTATTGTTCTCTATGAATTGTAGCCCTGGGTCGGAGGGCAACTCCAATATATCTGGCCCGTATTCGCTGCTATATATTAAGCGCGACTGCTCATATACATGTTTGGCACCAGTCCTTTTTTAGCCGAATCTTTATTTTATAGTCAAACTGGTAGACTGGACAGCATAGATACTGCTGATTGAAATATGCCCGGCGATGAATGTATTTGCAAGCTATTCTTAGCGAATGAAATGACATATGGGTGGCTTGAAGAATTAATATCGTTTCACATCACTGCCCCATTTCTAGCGGACAAATTCAGCATTGCCGGAAAAGGCGCTATTGGGGGAAGGATAGACTGGACGGAGGAACAAGAACGGCAACAAGCAGACAAGAACTCGGTAATCTACTCGGAATGCCAAAGCTTCGAGGAACTCAACCTGTATGTATGCAGCATTTATCTGTACTCGTTAGTTGCGAAGGATATCATATAGGCGTCTGGGTGAAGCAGAACCAGATACGGCAGCAAGTCTGTGGTTGGCGAAGCGATGTCCTGGCAGATCCCGATTCGTACGTCGGTCTGTGCAATGTAGCCACACACCTATTTGCAGCACGATATGGGCGCAAAGTTGTGTGGTTCTAGTAGTAGCTTTCCAAAGGCGGGTGTATATGATATAGTGCACGTGTAAGTATTGTGCTGTGCTCACTGCTTTTAGGTACTGTATCGAGATCTTCTACTTGTGGAATCTACGGATATTTTTTGTTTTATCACCCGAAAAAAGTCCGTATTGTTTTGTCAGTCCATGGATGTGTACTGGTTCGCGACAATGACTCGGCTATCTTTTCGGCAAACAGGGCTGGATGTATGTTAGTATGAAGCATTTACCCGCACCACCACCTTCCAGTATGTTCATATCCAGTGCACAACCTAAACAACAACAAAAATGTGCCATGTTCCCTCACACCACCGCTCTGAAACATTGATGTACCTATCCGCTTGCTGTCACGCATGCATTCGACTTAAAAGTGATTGAAACATGTATGGTAGTCTCAATCCCCGCAATCCATCGTGTTTCGTGTGATCAACACTCAGGTCGGAAACCTTACTGAAAGGCGTGTATGCTATGGGATTCAAAAAGCCTTCAAACATCCAAGCTAAAGCCTTCCCCATCATTTTGAAAGAAAATAAAGATCTGCTGGCGCAGGTAGGTGTGGATACACAGTACGGGAGTGTCGCCAAACCTTTGTGCTGCAAATGGGTATAGAGAATCACTCTTTTAGATGTTCGGAACACATACGCTAAGAGGACTAGGGGCATGTACCCTGGAGATATCTGCGGTTGTGTGATTGTGTAAGAGTTCAGATTTTCTGTGGAGTTTCGGGTAGACAAACACGAATGCACGAGTATGCAGATGCGATTTGTATGCGTGCGAGCCACACCTCTCGCAAGGAGTTATAGTGGAGAGATCCGCGCAAGCCTGGACACCCTGTGTGTATAGGTACGTACGCATTTCATCTGAAATCACTTGTTGACTCACCCATGCGTTCCGACCTGCGTTTATATGTACATAGTAACTGTTTCTGTATTTCTCCATGAACATCTGCCTTGCGTCTATACGTACATTTACCTGTACCCATATTTATGTGCAAATGTATATGTATATGTATATGTGCATATATAAATGGTTCATATATAGCCTATCCCTCTGTCATCCATATCGTAGTCACAATCAGGAACTGGGAAGACGGCGGCCTTCTCTCTGGGCATGCTGGCTAAAATAGATCTTACACAGCAACACCCGCAGGCGCTCTGTGTATCTCCTGCTCGCGAACTGGCTAAGTAAGTGTACAGTACTCGATCAAATGGTACCTACTATTGATCGTACCAGTACAGTTTGCAGATCCCCGTGTATGTGTTCTTGTGTGGGTACCTTCCTGAGTTTGTGGCTATATTTGCTAAGTTTGATCTCAGACAGTAACTCCCGCGAGTGCGTTGTGTATCTGCGGCCTATGAACTGGTGAAGTGTGTGGATCAAAGTCGAGCTAATAGTAAATGATATTGATCTTGCCAGTGTGGTATGTGGAGTTTCATGTATGTATTCTTGTGTGAATAATTGTCCAAGGGTTTGGTACTATACGTGCCAGGATTTATCACACAGCATCCCCCGCAGGCACTTTGTTAATCTGCTGCTGGTGAATTGGCCAAGTTAGTGCATCTTACATTGTACAAATGGTACACGTTATAAAGACCACCAATATAGGCTAATTGAGGGTTTTTAAACCCTGAAACTTGTACAAATTGTATTCGATATAGGGCCCACCACTAAAGATCACATACCCACAAGTTGCTTTTTCTGAGACTGGAAAGTCACCTTTTGGATCTTGATATGTACATATGATAGATAGATACTTCTTCACGGTTTCGTCAAATCGTATCTCTATATACTGAATTATATCAATATGTATAACATTATTCTGCGCATGAATCGATCTACTGGCCCTCATTACGTGGGCAAACTAGCAATATATATATATATATGTATATAATATATCTGTGTGTCTGTGTCTGTGTCTGCGTGTTTATGTGTTTCTGTATATACTTATATGTATATATATATATATATAATATGTATGTATGTATGTATGTATACGTATATGTATATGTATTCAAGTTTTCTTGCACAAACACAGCAGTTGCAACTTGGGAGGTCTTGCAATGTGTTTCACATCCACAAAGCTCCAGCTAAGTCATATCTAATAAAAGTTGGTAATTGATAATCTCAGGCAAACCTTCGATGTATGTTCTGAGATTGGTCGCTTCACAGACATTGGCTTGCACCTTGCCGTATCCGGACAGAAGCGCGACCGGAATTTAGTGATCAAGGAACAGATTGTGATTGGAACGCCTGGTTCGGTTATTGACCTGTTGAAATCAAAGTAAGCGTGAGCGGCTATGTATGTATACATACTACTGCATATTACCTTATCATGCATACACACTGAGTATATCCAGTATATATATATATAGGTATATATGTATATATGCGTATGTGTATGTATATATGTATGCATATATGTATATATGCAGGTACGTATATGTATATATATATGTGTGTGTGTATGTATGCAGGTATGCAGGTATATATATATCTATGTATGTTTATATATATATATCTGTTTAAGAACATATTATGTACATTGTCGTAGGTTCTATTGTACGAAGGCAAGTCATCTGCGTGAACATACACACCTACGCAGATTCCAAATTACAGATTCTGTTTGGTACTTTTGGGTAGGTTTGGTGTCAATCTGCTCTTGTATCTTTTGTGTCTTATGTTTGAATACGTTGTTACGGTAGCCATGTTCTCGATGTTTTCCGCAGAACGCGTGTTATTCATCTGTATGTGCGAGTCCTGCACCTCAAGAAAGTCGTGTCTATGTCTAGTACGCCTTTAGCTTATAGTAGATGTCGAAAGTGTATTCAAGGTAGACGCAACAAGCACTTGTACACGCAACTGTATGAACGTGGGAGTGGAGAAGGCTGGCACACCACATGCTCAGACCAATGGGCAGTGTGTGTGACCTGGTATTGGTATCTGGATATGCATATTCTTCATATTCGTATTGATATGTTTGCGCTCGTACGTTTTGAATTGGCATATGTACACATGCATACCAGATCGTGAAATTTTGTGTACCTATAATTGCATGGTATATACATGATGTGCATACGCAGCTATTGGTTATGGCATCAAGACTCATCCCGAAGACCATATAGACCTGTTAAACTTTGCCGGGCCATGTGTGACCCAATTCGTCTGCGGATAGCTTTTCTATCTTCACAGATATGCACCTGGAGAGAGAGCGTATTTCCGCTGATTAATTTCTCAATTCAAGTGATATGGCAAACCAACGTATGTGATTGCAAGATAACGGTTATATATTAAACAACTTAGTCTACTTCACTATGGGTAGTACCCTACGCACACGTTGTAAAACAAGTATTTGTATAAATAAAAACGTGCATGAAGGGTTTATACAACTACAATTCTCAGTCTACAAGTTCTTAATCGCCAAATATATCACAATAGAATGGCCACTTCTGTACCGAACTATTCCAATTATATTAAAAATTCATACTGATTGCATGGAAATGTGCTGGCGGCTCTTTTGTTCGTATGATTTATTCTTAAGGTCACTTGCACCACCTGCATCCTCAACAGAAAGATCAATGGAGATCACATTAAGATGTTAGTATTCGACGAGGCCGACCAAATGCTGGACGTCAGCAGCATGCAGGCAGACTCCATCCGTATCAGAAAGTAAGTTATCTATGCAAGTGGGATATATCCATATAAGCAAGCAAGCTGTGTATGTATATGGACTCTATCCGTATCATATAGTGTTTTTGGGGGGCAGGTATCATATGCCCGGGTAGAAAGTAAGTCATGTGCGCACAGAAACAACCCCATTTTATGAAGTCGTATAATATGCTACGTTGTTGGTGTAATGGATTACGTCCGTATCTGAATGGGAGCGGATAATGCCAATGGATTGTATCCTTACATGAAGGTATGCTATTCACAAGTATGAGAAATATATGTATAAGTAGGTGAGCTATACATACATGCAAAAAGACTATATCCGTATCACAGAGTTTGCCACCTATGAATATGGACTATATATCCGTATTACAGAGTTTGCCATCTATGAATATGGACTATATATCCGTATTACAGAGTTTGCCATCTATGAATATGAACTATATATCCGTATTACAGAGTTTGTCATCTATGAATATGGACTATATATCCGTATTACAGAATTTGCCAACTATGAATATGGACTATATATCCGTATTACAGAGTTTGCCATCTATGAATATGACTATATATCCGTATTACAGAGGTTGCCAGCTATGAATATGGACTATATATACGTATTACAGAGTTCGCCATCTATGAATATGGACTATATATCCGTACTACAGAGTTTGCCATCTATGAATATGGACTATATATCCGTATCACAGAGTTTGCCATCTATGAATATGGACTATATATCCGTATGAGAACGCGAGCTATTCATGTCAATGGGCTGTATAAGGCTGTAGACTGTTTGCAAATGGGCTTTATCCTTACCAGAAGGCAAGCTGATCATATTTCACAATTCGATGGTTTAATCTTGTGTGAAGAACTTATACTCAGGACCACTCCGCATTGAGATAGTCGTGTCATAGTCACCTAAAACCAGAATTCCAGATCTTGATAATTTTTGAATTTTTAATGGGCACCAAAACCCTGATCCCCATAGATTAAAACGTTAAACTTAAAGCAGGAACTCAATCTTCGTTTGCCAGATTGTGATGGTCGAATAACCACTAGACCCGGTATTTTAAACATCAATGTTTCGATATCTATGGGTACGTAAATCCGTATCAGCAAGCACTGGTGTTATACTCTCAATCAGAACTCTCGAGTTCTGATCTAACACTCGCTATTTCCGTATTTTGGACATAGACGTTTCGCTGCCAATAGCCAAGTAAATCCAGATCACCAAACGTTAATGTTCTGCTCTCAACGGGTACTGGGAATTATGATCCAACACTCACTGTTTCGTGATTTGAACATCGACGCTTCGCTACCAATAGGCGACTATATCCGGATCATCTATCGCTAACGTTTTCCATTTTGAACATCGACTTTTCGCTTCCAATAGGCAACTAAATCCGAATCATCAAACGTTAATGTTTTCGGCCACGTTTACGCCCCGAGTATTGGAATTCGCATCGAAAGTATGCCCGGAAGCAGTCCAGATTACGATAGAAGTCAAGGCAAGTCCGGTTTTGGTCACGTCTGGATATTTTTGGGTCGCATTTCGATATGGTTTGGATCACTATTTGATATGTTTTGATCCCGTTTCGATATCTATGGTATCTTATTCTATCGTGTATACGTGTATGTGGATGGTGCGTTACGACACTGAAATAGTCAATGTGCTCTGTGTCGCACAGAAACACCTGAGGAGCCCGGTACAGTACATAGCACACAACATGCTGTCAGGGATGTTCACCTATTCGCGTCAAGAAAGCCGTTGCATTCACTACTTGTCAATGCACATATATCTGCAGATATATACACATACGTATCAATTCCTCCCTCTACACAGAAACAAGCCCTGGATGCCATCTCGCAATTCGTCATAGAGTGTCCCAATCAGTACTCGAAATACAATGTGGTGACCGATATATACGACTCGGTGCAAATCGGACAACTCATTATATTCGTGAATAAGAAACAGACAGCGCAAGAGCTGTGTGACAAGTACGTGAGTAGAAGGTGGTGTCAATTGGAATGCCTTTTGGGGTACATGACACGGGATATCGTTGTAAATGTGGAAACCCTAAAACCTTAAATGTGGGGTGTATCATGGGTAACATTTTCCCTGAATACCAAATAGTGGCCATGATACGATATATTGACTGATATGTATGACTCACAGTGCGAGTCGACAGGTATTCGTGAAGATGTGTGTGACATTGGCAGTACGATAATATATATTGACTGATATGTGCGACTCAGTATAATCCACAGGTATTTAATTCAGTGGGCTAAATTAGGACTACCCAAGACAAAGGCGTGTATAATGGGTGAATCTTCCCTTGGCACCACATAGCAGCCACGTTAATAGATATTGACTGATATGTGCAACTCAGTATGGTTGGCGTGTGGTCAATTTCGGGAGCTAAATTAGGACTACCCAAGACAAATGCGTGAGACCTTCTATCAGGCGACAGACAATTCGACAGGTTGTAACGTTGTGTTGTATGAGCACAGTGCTGCTCAAGACTGTCTCTTTTCTCTCTCGTATGTGTCCAGGATGCCGATATGTCAGTCGGTGTATAGGACGAGCATTATAGTACTGCAGTGGGGTACATCACTCTGCGGCGCTGCATATGTATCGCATGTGTGCATCAAGTGTCTTATACGAACAAACGAAAAGTGGTATATGAAATACTTTGCTGCTGTATACGTGCATAAGTGTATTATGCGAACATAAAGTTATAATTGTATAGCTGAATATATATATTCGACTCATTGTCTGGTACAGGTTGACGCAAGCCGGGCATTCTGTATGCTCTCTCTTTGGTGGGAATGCGCAAGACAAGTATAGCATGGAAGCAGCCACCAGAGACAGGGAACTGGATGACTTCAAATCAGGCAGGAAGAAAGTGCTGGTGACAACTAATGTGTTGTCGCGGGGCATAGATATCGACCAGGTGAGCTCCATACAAAACCATACACATGAATCGTCAGATAAGTGAACCTATGGATATATATATCTATGTATATTAATTGGATAACCCGATGACAGAAGTGGTGTTTATGTATTAGTGGCCATGTATGCTTGATCGACATTCGCGATTCGTGCTTCCTGCTTCTTTCTCTACCTTTGTGGATTACCCAACTCCTTGTCACTAGTTACCGCTTTAATGCGAGAATGCAGTGCGTGAAAGGTGAGCCTATACATACAATATCAGGCTGACCCCATTTGTCCGGACTCATCCTGATCACTCCATGTGGCATATTCTGAGTACCATGCAACGTCGCGCAACCTACGTTTGATATGTGCAACCATATGTATACTGTGGTACAAAAAACATGATTATCGCTTATATAGCATATCCTGAGCACTTTATGTATCGTCTAAGTACAACTCATTCGCAATTCCAAATTGGTCCACACTCACAAGCCTAAAACATCCTCAGTATATTTAAAATGATTTTTATTGAACGCTTGTATAACGCATCCTAAGCCCTCCATTTATTATTCATATATACTCACGCGCTTTCTAGTACCATTTACAAATTGGACGTTTCTTAGTAAAATTCGTCTATCGTACGAATGCATTCAAGTCACGTCTGATAATACATTCTGATCACATTGTATTGTATGGCATTGCCTGTGAACTCGCATGTATTGTATTGCACATGCACCAGGTGAATATGGTGATTAACTACGACTTGCCGATCCGATTCTCGGAACAAGGAAAACCATTGGGCGTTGATACGGAAGTATACTTGCACAGGATAGGTAAGCATGCGACGCAAACGTTTTCTACATTGAACCGAAACATATTGCAACTCTACACTCGTACGTACAGCACCTACCCACACTAAGTTGTATAGCGCTGAGTCCATCTGTACAGAATATATAAGCATGAAGAAAGTTGTTCTTTGAAATGTACCATATCACACCATCCGTTCCTTTCCCGCGTGCGTGGTTACAACCGGCTGGTTAGGTCATAGGATTATCACATAATTTATAAATCCGTACAGAATACTAGTGACACTGAGCAAAGAGATACGTGAAAAATATTCCACCTATGCATGTGGATACTCATGAATATATATATGTATGTATGTATTTATGTATATATATATATATATATATATATATACTATTGTGTATGCGTGTGTGTGTCTGTGTGTGTACTACT
>NW_014038783.1:6146-11362 GCF_001186125.1 Sphaeroforma arctica JP610 | reverse complement strand
GTGTGTCTGTGTGTGTGTCTGTGTGTGTGTGCGTGTGTGTGTGTGTGTGTAAATGTACTCTCCATGCGTTTACAATAATGTATCAACGATATGATGCACCGTCCTTGTTTATGTCATCCTTATGTAACGAGTGAAACAAGCGTACTCGTAGTCGAAAATGTACGCTATATGGGTCATACTGTCGCCAATATAGTTTTGAGGGCAATACATGTGGAATGGTCAATGAGAATCTTGCATGTATATGTGCGAACAACAGTGCAAATAATAACTCAAACCCTGTTGGCCTTAGTACCGTATGTTTGGAGGCAATTATGCTCGTTCGCATCAGGCATCAGTTCATACAACTTCAATGAACCACGAAATTTCGTGATAATGGGTAGACAGCAACAATGAATATAAACCTAAACCCTTGAAAATATGACCTTACATTAACAATTTATACATTCATTGCCACCCTGGTAACCATTGCCAAACAATTCATACATTCATTGCCCAATTTATACATTCATTGCCATAAAACCAAATACTGACAGCAACTGTATCTATAGAATAGTATCCCATTGCAATTATTCATACGGTCTGGTACTACATATCTATCCTTGGACAATATAGCCACATTGCTACACTCAATCACACATATACAAATGAGGAGATCAATGACCGTGTGCCCTACCACGGAAGGAACAAAAATCGAAACACAACTGAGACTTTTAGCATTAACAAAATCAAGAAAAATACATTTGGGATGTAAATTTGACCTCGTGTAGACTCAGGACGCACTAACATAAGCAGAAATCTCGCGTGATTCTACTAAGCAGTATATACCGTTTTCCACTAGAAACAAAGTCAATGCTTAATTCAAGCACGCTCAACATAGGTATTCAACAAACAAGGTGTACAAAACAACAGACACTGACACGCCGGTTGGTTCGCTATAAATTATAGGTAATAAATTACAATGGTTTGACAGTGATGATAAAATAGCCTATTGCGGCGTATCATGACGATATGTTGGACGACTCGGGAGAAAAAGGCACAAGTTCGGCAAGTTTGAGATTCTAGTTATTAATGTTTATTTCATTAATTCTAATTCTATTTATAGCCTAGAGTTTACGCTATTCTACCTACCTACCCTACCGGCGTATCGTGTAACGTGCGCGCAGTACAGTGTGTACGATCCAGCACAGCACAATTTACAACCCATCCACCCACAACTATAAATAGATTTCTAACATCTATTAAAAGAAGAGTTTACGCTATTCTACCTACTTACCCCACCAGCGTATCCTGTAACGTGCGCGCAGTACAGTGTGTACGATCCAGCACAGCACCATTTACAACCCATCCACCCACGACTATAAATAGATTTCTAACATCTATTAATAGATTTAATACCTCTTGGCAGTAGCGCCCTGGCTTTCCACAGCCTTGGCGAATGACTCGCCGTCTAACCCATTGGCCACCAATGCCTCCAACTCATCTACAGTCAGCTTTGAACACAGCAGTTCCATGTGAGACATGCGCTCCTCCGTCTCGTCCAGACTGGTTCCCTCGGGCATATAGTAGTTGTTCTCCTGCGACGACGAAGATTAGATTTCAGATTAGGACGGTGTATACGTGGATAGAGAGTCAATACTCTCGATTATCTGCCAAGAAGCGAAATTCCGCCGGGAAAAACTGACACAGCAAAGCTGTACGTAGACTACAAAAGAGCGAGCACCTATGTATATATGTATACGCTTACTTATGATATGGCCAACCGATAACAGGGTAGCTCAGATATGCATCTAAAATTTTCAGTTATAAAACTGAGAAACCACAGCAAAAGTTGTTCTTCATTGCCTCCGTATCGACGCGTAAACAACATAGAAAATCCTCACATCACTAGGAAGAGATAGGATAGTCCGAACACAGAAGAAAGTGGTGCTACCTGTATCGTGACCTTCCTGGAACCGCCACTACACCGGATGAGATCGTAGCCCCAAGAGGAACACAATTAAAAACATATTTATATATATATAGACACTCTCGCGCTTTTGGGGCAACAACCCGTTCCAGAATAGTTGAAGATGCAACTAAAACGTGGCAGGTGGATGCGACACCACGCTCACCGCCCAACTATTGCGCTGTTGAACCAAATAGAACACTCGCCTATATACACTGGTACATACAAATATAAAGACATTATTGGCATCGCCAGATACTTTTTTTTCCACAGGTAGTTGCATAGACAAGCATTGCAACAAATAAATCGTGATACTAGAACGCACCTTGCACGCTTTCCTCACGGCCTGACGGGCCTTCTTAATCTTGTTCTTGGCGGCTTCCTTAGATTTCTTCTTGTCGCCAGCGGCAGACTTGGCAGCCTCCGCTTCTTTAGCCGCTTGTATATCGGCAGCCTCCTTCGCGATACGCGCTTCCTCCTTCTCCTTGGCTAGTTGAGCAGCCTTGGCATTGGCACCCCTGGTTTTATGGAAACCGGTATGGGCGTATAATATGAGTACATAATCATATATTTACAAGTGAATTGTGCGGATGAACATCACGAGTACGGTGGAATATCCCATGTTGGGAAGAAGATAATATTAATAATAGAACGCTTTAAGCTTATTCTACACATACAGAAATCCCAAGATATCTGCTGTCTGTAAACACAAAACCACCAGCTGCGCCAATCATACACAAGTCCAAACATACATATAATATATATATCACACAAACACTTGTTCGTCTCAGTACGTCCAAACATATATCCAACGCACATACTTGTTCTTCTCAGCCTTCTCCTTGGCCTTGATCTCCGCCAGGCGCGGGTCACTGTGGAAGATGGCGTCCACCAGCTTGGTCATGCGCTGGTTGTCCTCCTTCTTAGCCTTTTTTCGGGCGGCTACGTTCTTCTTATCTCTGTAGCGTCTCTCATCTCGACTGATATCGGCCGATGACACATCCTCCTTATCGTTCCAGCTGAACTCGCGCCAGCTATCAAAGTCGTACCAGAAGTTATAGAACGCCTCCACCTCCGCGCGAGTGGCCTCCACTAGGCCTAGACCGGGAACCGGTTGTTTCTGTACCATAAGTATAACACAAAAGATAAGGTTGCATGAGAAATCGACACCCGTTTCAGGAACGATCAGGCTGGGAGTGCTGACTAAAAAAGCTTCGTATTTTAGTGGCGTGCTGAAAATACATGCAGAGCTTGCGGTGCGGGGATGTTTGCACGCATTGCTATATAATACCGAACTTCTTCCAAGTGTAACAGTTCCACATAGGTACTACACATTGTAAGGTGAAGAACTGTACGACGGAAGCTCGCAAACAAATACGTATAGACTTCAGCTGGACAGCTCATATATACATTCTAATGTTATCAGTTATGAAACTGAGAAACCACAGCAAAAGTTGTTAATCATCGCCCGTCCAGACCAGTACATATGGCGCCAGCACAATCTATTTACACAACAGGGTACACACGTCCAGATCCATTCGATGCACCGTGTACAGCTAGATATTCAGGCGTACAAGCAAGGCAGAGACGCATCACAAATTTACACCAATGAATCCCCTAAGAAGGTTCTGGTGGTATCTGAGTGTCCCTTCGACTACATCCACCTCTTACATAGACACGTGAATATACATGGTCTGCAACTCTACTTCATACATAAGCGACACGCATACATACATGAATACATACCGTTGAGAATCGGGAGTTGTCCTCCACCACCTTCGAGTATCGCTTAATAAACTCTTTGGCGCTCAGACCCTTCTTCTGCGCGGGGAAACTATCGTCAAAGGTTGGGTCCACACTATCCCACGCACGCCTGCGCGCCGGTGCAGTGAGCGTATCGTACGCCAGCTTGATACCCTTGAAGATCGCGTCATCGTCCATTCCGTTGGTCAAGCGTGCCTTCTTATCGGGGTGGTGAGCGAGGCAGGCCTTGCGGTATGCCTGTTTGATCTGCTCGTCATTGGCCTTGTAACGCAGACGGCCCAGACCGAGGATCTTGTACTGATCGTTCTCCTGTGGGACGGAGTTGAGAGTTGTATGTGTGGGTGAGATTTGATGGGGGATGTGGGGTGTGTGCAGCTATATGAAATTGTATACGTATTTCGCTGAATGGGCACGTAAGAGATGCCTGTATGCGCGGTTGGAAGTATCGGCTATAATCGTAGACTACTGCTTGTAACAAGACCGGATACAATGCACTCGTCGTTCACCAGTCAATACCAAATATGGGATATATACACAGGTATGCTGGTACGAGCATATGCCACGAGTTTGGCCGAAGACAATTAAAAGAACGACGAAAAAGCAGGGTAGCTCAGAAAAAGCATCTAAAATTGTCAGTTATATAACTGAGAAACCACAGCAAAAATTAATCATCATTGCCCCCTGTCCTTTTATTCTGAGCTATACATTTCCATTTCCATTTACATCTACATTTATGTGTATATATATATATATATTAATATAGAAATAATGTATCTATATGCCTTCATCGAAAGAAAATGATTCATACAACAAACCGCACACGCACATCAGACATACTACTGAAACACATGTATAGACATCAATATCATAGGTACTTCCGAATGGTCTGTACTGTCTTAGAAATTCCCACCCCACTAGATCGACAGAGATATATAAATTAAATATATCAAAAAATATATGTATATATAGTATAGAAATATCGTTGCATGCTGCGAATATATATAGACACATACCTTCCAGTCCGCCGGGTCAATGCCCTTGAAATCGTTACCATCCACATCATCAATCATCTCATCTTCACCCTCACTTTCTGCACCCAACTCAGCCTCGGCCAAATGCGCCGCTAGCGCTTCCTCTTCGTCCTGAGACAGTGTGCGACCACGGCGTCTACGGTTGGCATACGCCTCATACCATCGACCAGCGGGTTCGATAGTGGCATCCTTACACTCTGACGACAAGAGAGGTGCAAATATAATGAATTAGTTATACATCACCCGTAGTAATATAAATACGAGCAAAAGCTAATAAATTATTAAGACACAATGTACGCCGATCGATTTACATTCCCGGTATAAATACAGTCAATCGAAAAGTCTCCTGGACAGCTCTCATTTGCAATGTCAAATCAGCTATAGAACTGAGAATTCTCAACAAAATCAATTAACCATAGGCCGACCAGGGACTGAATACCCTGGAAGAAACTATGTACATATGTACATTTGGAAAT
>NW_014038783.1:0-5863 GCF_001186125.1 Sphaeroforma arctica JP610 | reverse complement strand
TATATTAATCTATATACAGGTGCGCGCGTGTATATGTATATGTATTTATATATATATATACTTACAAATAAAAATTTCATATACACATGCACAAACACGCATTTTATATATATATATACATACATGCATATATATATATACATACATACATACATACATACATATATATATATATATATATATATATATATGGCAGTGATAGTGAATATGTACGTGCATATACATAAACATTAAATTGATCAACATTATATACCAGTAAATGACAATCAAGTCTAATTGTGGATGTGTGATGTCGAATCTTTACAAGTTTCGAAGCATGAACATAGAGCCTTGCCTGAGTACTGGGACTATTTCAATGTAAAACGATTATAAGTACACAATGACATATAAATGTCCATGCTCGTATACATAACCCGCTCTATACAAGCACATTTACGTTAGATTTTACATGAACCACCTGAGCCCCTGCATAAACAAGCCGAGCAACACACTATACAGTATACGAACGTACTATGACTACAATATATGCAGAAATATACATAGTAGTACCCCTGGTCTGCCACATATACAGAAATATACAGAGTAGTAACGGATAGTATGTACACATACAGATATCTACACACAAGTACAAATCCCAGATACTTTTCTAGATGATATTACACGCTGATTGTACATGCACATGCCAACTTACTCGAGAGAGCTGTGTGCTTCTTGAAGGAGGTACCCACATCCCAGTCAGAGGGCAGAGATGGGAATTTAGTCTT
This sequence comes from Sphaeroforma arctica JP610, assembly GCF_001186125.1. Lineage (NCBI taxonomy): Eukaryota > Ichthyosporea > Ichthyophonida > Sphaeroforma > Sphaeroforma arctica. The sequence continues at coordinate 5,099 of NW_014038783.1, read as the reverse complement.
GAGTACAACTTGGGTATTCATGATGCTTGTATGTACGTATGTATGTATGTGTACACGTGTAAGTATGCACTTGCTGTGAGGATATCGTCACGCTTTCAGCTTTCAAAAACACTCTCACGAGAGAGACTGGATCATGTGTTCTGTATTTATTTTTTATTTTGGTTCGGATCTGGGTTGAGGGACTGATGAGGGTACTCGAAATACATTTTCCAAAAGATTTTTCTACGAGAGCTACACGTGCAGCTATTTTTACTGGGGTATATAGTACAGTCAGTGTACACTAAAATTAGAATCGATGAATTACAGTTCGGTACCCAATCGCGTTATTTGAAACAGTTTTTGGTTTTCAAATATTTCTGACAATTTGTGTCGCAAATATATGTCCCATGCGAACAGCGAGAGAGTGCGCGGAACACCCAGAAAGAAAGGTAAACAAAGTTGAAGGTAAATATTTTACTGCACTTATAGAATGCCGCTCATATAACACGCATATATATATATACTACTAGATAGGTATATATAGTTAAATATATACGTAGTGCACATCACCCGGCGTGTTTCACACACTCTTATATATACGTACACTCCTATAACTTCTTAGTTTCGCATAATATACAGCCATGCTTAGATACGCCAGCGCAGGGCTATTTGCCCGTTCAGCAGTGAGGACTACCCTGTAAGTGAAGTGCCCATAGTTTACAGTTACTGATATTTGTGTGTATACCCGTACGTAAGGGAATTTAATTTTATATTTATGTAGGCATGTATATGTGTGTGTAAATATGTGTATGTGTATATGCACATATATGTGTGTTTATGCGTGCATGTTAATATGCATATGAATGTGCAAGATATTGGTTCGAATATATTGTTTTAGGTCTTTCTGATGGCAGCTTTCGTCCATAAAATAAAGTATTTTGCGATTTGTAGTGTAGAAGCGATCAACCGTACTGCCAGAATAAGATGGTTTTGCAAGACGAAACCCCACATATGCTCATGAATGATTACACACTAAAAATCAATATATATATATATTGGTTCCGTGCTTGCATAACACACACAGCCACGCGCACACACATATATATATATATATATACATTTGGTCGTCTTAGCATAATAACGTAAGTTCGACACAATTTACGATGTATACCTCTAAGCTGATGGTTTAAAATTTGTGCAATCGCACGCAAATGCGAATCTTGCTTTAATGAGAAAAATGCATTCAAAGAAAGTTAGGCATGCTCAATCTCATTTTCACTAGTGTACCCAAAATTTGACTTAGTGACACATCTTCTCTATTTTGAAGTTTGCCATCAATACGCTTCTTCAAATTTCCATCAATTAAAAGTTCACTCTAATATATACGTGCATACATAAATATGTATATATATATATATATCACATACTGTATATATACGATGTGATAATAGTTTCTCGCATGTGTAAGTTTAACTTTCCATATACCCCATTGTAGTTTTCCCTTATTCGTTATATGCACGCAGAGTATCGTATATGGAACTCTACTCGTAGAACACTTACTTTACACTCGTCCTACACTATTTTCGGACTTGGGACTTGATTCAATCAATCAATGTATACCTAATTTTATATCAGTATAAATATGTATGTATGTATATATGTCTAGATATATAGCAGTCTGGTCACACTCTCGCCGTGCATTCTAGTTTTATACTCAGTTACCATAGTTACTCCCTTAAAAATATCAGCCTCGTTCCTTGACCGTTGTATACCTAGTATACAGTAGTGCACTTACCTTTTTGCCGTCCATTATATTACTAAACTCCCTCCGTAGGTAGCATTTAACAGTCATCAGCCGCCCTTTCATTGTCTGTTGGCCAATATATACCTAGATGTATAACAATGTGCTCACGCTCGCGCCATACGTTCTATTTTTAGTCTCAGAGCCTCCGTAGTAGGAGCCACACAGACATCTGCCTTCTCGTCGTCTCCTCTGAGGGCGGCTGGGGCGGACCCCAAGCTAAAGAACATCGTGGACGAAATCGCGAAGCTTAACCTTATGGAGGCTAGTGCCCTCGCAGATCTATTGAAGGTGTGGTACGATAGTTACTGTTTGTGTATAAATAGATTCGTATATATATTCTTATTTCTGTTTCTGTTTTCATTTTTGTTTCGATACAGACTTCAAGCTAGGTATACAAGTACTTTTCTTAGCAAATATATATACGAGTGTATTTTGTCTTTGTGCGCCGTGTTCACACATCCTTGCAACACCTTCACCTACATTCAGGATACACCTTACACACAACGAACGCAGAGATAACTCATGTACACCCATTGTGACAAATACATACGAATGTCGAGCAAAGGCTGACCACACTGAGACGCAAAACTATTAGGCCTAGCATTCCGCCCTCCATGATTATTTGTACACGGTATATATTGATATTCTCTCGCTGTATATAATGCTATAGAACCCCGTGGGTATCATATGCATACGACTTTTCAGTTTCAATATTTATTATTTTATATTGCCAAATGTCAGTTAGATGATCTCATTTTTTGGATCATGTCTATTCAGATCACTATTTAGACATCCTCGCCAGTATTCCCGGACTATGTCAAATCTGCTACTAAATAGTACACTTAGTTGAAACCATACATCTCTATTCTCGTCCTCGCGTGTGTAAAGCACACTCGGCATCACCCGCATCTTTCTGTCATCACTTGGCATCATGCTTCCAATATAGTACGCCCAAACTAATTTAAATATCACTGCTCTTTTTCTCTTGGCATATGCAGACCACACTAAACATTCCGGATGCCCCAATGATGATGGCTGGTGGCGGTGGTGCTGGTGCTGGTGCTGGCCCTGTGGTAAGTGAATGTTATATATATATCAGTTTAAAACTAGAGTTTATTGAGATGGAATGTCGTAGATGGGGTTTATTCCTTGCTATCGCCTCGTATGTCACTAGAAATTTGTACTAAGGTTTAATATATATACCTTGATTTTATCTCCATGATGAGTTGTTACATCATAAAATTGTACTCGATTTTAGGCATGTGCTGGACATGCTCATAGATACACATGTTGGGGGTCAACCTCGCCTTCTTTTCGGGGGCTACTCCTGACAAGTGAAGTGTCCTATGATGCACTTCAGATTAGGATGAATGAAAAGGAGGCCTTTGGAGACGTAATCGAGAAAGCGGACCTCGAAACTCCCAATTTATGAAATAGCCTTCCCCTACTGTACCTCTGGAAGTTAAATTGGTATACTTATAGTTCTATACGTGTGCGATGGCATGCTTCCTCACAGGCGGCAGAGGAGGAGAAGAAGGAAGAGCAGACCGAATTCACCGTCAAATTAACAAAGTTCGATGAGAAGTCAAAGGTCAAACTCATTCGAGAGGTCAAGACATTGATGCCCAACCTCAATTTGGTGCAGGTATGCGGTATAGCCCAACCACTTATCAATTTAAATATGCATTTTTAGTCTGTGTAGTGACCTGGCTGAGGTATTGCGTATAGTAGTACCTTCTGTTTGTACATACATCGCTGTGTACTCGTATACACTAGCACGCATCTAGTAGCGCCTTGTTCTTTTGCTTGTACTCTGACCTCTCAAGAAACTACGTATCCACATGCATTTGCAAACGTCCATGAGCAAGTGTCTTTAAGCAATTTTCTACGAGAAAATGACTATGAGATCAGAGTTTCGCACATGAGACATGAAATTATACACGCGCACACCCTAATGTGGGCCTGTCATTCCGGATACGGTTGAAACCAGTCCCTGCGTCCGTCCTTTGGCATACGTAGTCATTAGTTTTCCTGCATACATGCATATCCGTAAGAGCTTAGCATTTCGATGATCTCTGCTGACCTGTGATTTAAATGTGTACATCCCGCCAGGCCAAGAAGTTCGTAGAAGGTTTACCACAAACCGTGAAGGAGAATGTCCCCAAGGATGAGGCTGAGAAGCTAGTTAAAGCATTAGAGGCCGTAGGTGGCAGCTGTCAAATCGAGTAATTAATAAACTCTTTCAAGTCTCGCCACCTTCGTATGTTGAGGGATATTAGAGCCAAAGAGAATACTTATCAGGGTCATTCAACTGGATACAGCAAGAGTTCTGCATATATATATAGATATACGTATACTTACTTACTCACATGTTATATTTGTATTTGTATATATATGCATAATTATATATACATTCATAAATACATTATATATATGTATGTATGTATCATTGCAAATCATCGTTAATCATAACGAGATGAAATCTCCAAATGAAAGTAAGCTTTATTAGTATTTTAGGCAACGACCGTGACATCTAAAAATACTGACGCACCCTTAAACGATAAGAAATTTTCTCAATCATACATGATATCTATTTAGAAGGCAATGATATACTTCGTAGAAATTATTAGCTACTCAATCTGTCCCCTGTACTCCTTCGTTGTGCCGTTATGTGAAGCATTGGCTTGGAAATGCAATCTAAACAGTTCAACTTTAGAATATAATACAGTCTACGGCGAGTTTTGATCCGCCGCCAGCCTCGCCAACTGAGTTTTCGTACTGTGAGTGGCAGGCACACGAGAAAGATGAATGGGAGGCACAATTAAAATAAGGCGAAAAAAAGTAAAGCGTAGATGCATACTATGTGGGACAGAAGCCTTGTATTAACCAGCCATATACGTACTTAGGAAATACGCATGCGCACAGCCATCAGCTCACGCTCAATCACGCATGCAGAACACAACCTTTTATCCCCTCTCTACCACTCTAGATTGAATCTCACATTTTTATGATACCTATCAATACGAACACATGCTTTGTACATCCATAGTAGTGTGCTGACGAATGCGTGAGTTGCATACAGAATTGGTCTGGTCATCATACTAAACAATACATGCTTAACAACTATCTTTCTGAACTGACTAATCATCAGAACGACTAATCATCAGAACACACCCTATGATCAATGTAATTTCATGCCATGCAGTTCCACAGCGTCACACTTGCACAGTCACGAGTTGAAGACTCTCACGTCTACTCAATGTATTAAGCAAAATCTCTTGTATACAAGGGATGTAAATATAAATATATATGTATG
>NW_014038784.1:6915-11370 GCF_001186125.1 Sphaeroforma arctica JP610 | reverse complement strand
ATATGTATATATATGCATATGCATTATGTTTGTGTTACTAAATATACTCATATATATACGGATGTATCTGTACAATTTTTAGGTGTCGCTACTCGTATAGTTAGTAGAGCGCTCGTCATATAGGACGATCGTATGAATGCTACTAGCAAATCCACGAATATCATTAGATATACCACTACTGCCACATGCATATTTGAGTTGACGCCATATGCTACTACAACTAACGAATATCAAATACACCCCTATAGCAAGAATACATGTTATATATATATATATATATATATGTTATACTTATCATCGTATGACGTACTTCCAGCGCAAGGTCTGGAAAGAGGGGTTGAAGGGGACTTGCTGTGGCACGATATGGGTCAAGGAATGTGCTTCCGGCCCGGTACTTTCGATGGTGTTGTCAGCATTTCTGCATTGCAGGTATGAAAGTTACTGGGTATGGTGCTTATATCGTGAATTTTATACATATATGTATATATATGTTTGTATATGTATGCGTATATTTAAATATATATATATATATATATATATATTATGTAAGTGTGTATGTGTAGCTTTCATTATTCATGTATAAGTGTTTTGTGAGTATGCGTGTGGATAAAAGAATGCATAGATTTATAGTGCCAGTATAGTATTTCGCGTACAGATACGTTCGTATGCAATTTTAAAAAACGGCCAACATATCTCCCCTTAGGTAATGACTAGTATACATATATGTGTGTGTGTATATATACCGTAATATATACGTATATAAATACGAATATATATCCCGTATATATATAAGAGTACTGTATATACATGTGATTTAGCATATATCATCTCATCCGACCCAGAGTATCGGAACTGCTTTCGTATCGTCACTTACTTCTCACCTCATGCGGATTGCAATTTATCACTCAGTGGCTGTGCAACGCCGACAAATCTCATCACGTTCCTAAGCAACGCTTGAATAAGTTCTTCTCGACCCTGTACAGTGCTATGAAACGAGGGGCTCGAGGTATGCGGTGTATTGTAGTATCCTATTGATATACATGTCTATATTTGTGAATTAATATGTATATATGTATATATGTATGTATGTGTAAGCATGAATATATATGTATATACATATGTATATATATATATATATGCATGCGTGTGTATGTGTGTATGTGTGTGTGTTTATATATATATATATATGTATGTAAATATATGTATATGTATGTTATATATTATTATATATATCCTTTACATTGTTTGTCGTGTGAACATGCAATTGCGTACATACTGTTGTGAGAATACTTCATCTCGTTTTAGATGTAAGTTACTGCCTTTCATGTGACAAGTGCCTTGGGATACTCGGAGCATCTCTTTTTCTTTATCTGTATTGTATAAGTATATATGTGTGTGTGTGTGTGCGTGTGTGAATGTATAAATATATATATATATATATGTGTGTGTGTATGTATATAGTTCTTGTTCTTGTTCTTGTTCTATATTAAGGGTCTGTTGTGGGGTACAAGCTTCAGCTGACCTCTGTCACATAACACGTATGTGTAAGTTATGTGGGCTGTGTGTCTCGAGAGATGCACCGTATTATGTGGATGTTTATATATATATATATGTATATATATACATCTATATTTATCTATATCTATATCCACACTTATATCTATATATTGAAACTTATCTTCCAATCCGGCCATAGGCACTCATTCCGGCATGACTCATTTGTCCTTTTATATCATCCACAGCCGTATTCCAATTTTATCCCGAAACACCGCAACAAATGGAGCTGATTACACAGTGCGCTATGAAGGCTGGGTTCACGGGAGGTGCTGTTGTTGACTACCCTAACAGTACCAAGGCTAAAAAGTACGTATACCTCATACGTTTTGCTCTAGGTCTTGATTGTGACCGTGGCTACGTGGTCAGTTTGTGATACCTTGTGTTGGAGGTTTTGCTGGTGATCAAGTCTAAGAAGTACGTTTTCTATGCATTGTTTTAAAGAGTTCTTGCAAGTTATAAAGGGCAAAATTTAGTACTTATGTTTTGCGTTGTGTTTCAAGTACTTGTCCACTAACAAGGCTGAAAGGTACGTTTATTGTACGGTTTGTTCATATTCAAGCCTGTTACCTGGACTAAGAAGACATTTTTTATTATCCTGTATTGTGGTGTAGCACTAACAGAGTGGTCAAGTCTCTCGCCTTTGTATGATAATGCCAAAGCCGTGCGAAGAGCAATATGTTGATTAATGATATGCATGTGTGTGTCTAAATGATATATATATATATACATATATATGTGTGTGTGTGTACATATATATGTATATAAGTACATATATATATATATATATATATATATTCATGCAAGCGTCTCGAACTGGTATCTTCTCATTTGATGATACTCTCGGGATGCACTTTTGTGCTGCAAACAAACATTCTCGGAATTAGTTTCCACCTATTGTCCGAATAGTTCATCGCATAGACTAATATCGTATTAATTATTTACACATTCAGGATCTTCCTCTGTTTGTTCGCGGGTGTGGGTGCCCAAGTGCCTGTGGGTCTAGAAGGCCAGAGTGCGGAGGAGAGGAATTTTAACTCAGTGACATATGTCGAGTATGTTTAGATTTTATCGCGGGCCTTCTCTATTTATATATATATATATATGTTTGTGCGTATATATATATATAAATGCATATATGTATATATATATATATATATATATATATAAATGTATACATATATTCTATCTGAGTTGGCGATTCTATATACTTTAAGTGGTCTGCCTGCACGCATTGACTATTCTAGTGCCTCGTTCTATGATTAGACATACGTCGCCTTCTGTCCGCGTGTTCGCGTGTTGTTAAATGAGTACTCTGTGAGTGTGTATATACACTAGCTGATTTCCGGTGTTAGTTGCAACGTATATGAGCTCAATGGCGTTTGTTTTTGTATGTATTGGTTCCTATCAACTTGCGGAATGGGACTATCCTGAACTGCGGAATGTCACTGCTTGATTCTGTACGACGATTCTACTGAACAACGTGCCTCATAGTCTCCCAACCTTTGAAGCGCAGTTGTTGACCTCTTGCACTCCTGCTTCTGTGTGTATCGGTTGTATGCGTACAAATCATACTCTTTAATAAAAACGTATACGCAAGTGTTGCTTGTTTCTTGGTCTTCTATATCGTATACATATGCCTACGCATACCCGTTCTGATGGTTACTAGTACTTTATCGATGCCGCCTTTGAATGAACTTTTCACTACAGGCGTACGAAAGCACGTGGCAAAGGGAAGCAGGGCAAGGAAAGGGGAAATGTTAAGAACAGAGATTGGGTACAGGCTAAGAAGGAACGAGCCAGGAAACAAGGGAAGGAAACCAAGCACGACTCCCGATTCACAGCGCGACAACGCAAACCTAAATTCTAAGTCAAATAAAATATAGAGGCATATATATATATATGTATACATATATTTATTTATATAATATATACAAATGCATATATATATATATATAAATGCACAATATTTATATTTAAATATATACATATATATATATATATGTGTATGTATGTATGTATAAATAATGTATAGTTATATCAGTATAGTGCTTTGGATCTTTGTGTTTCAGATAGATATGTGGGTGCAGACGTCATATGTGATTTAGTAATCGATACTGTGGTCTTATTAGAGCTTTTAAGTTCGAGTATTATTTTATTTCCTATAGATAGATACTATTGTCGCTATTACATAGAAAAATTCATGCTCAAGTACGGATGGACAGGGCCGAATAAAGATATTACATCAATGAACGTGGAACGGTTACGAAGAGTCAACATATAAGATATTACATGCTAAAAAAGTTTACTGCTTCTGAACCGCAGAATCATTCGAAAATTTACATACTGAAAAATCATACTGTACTCGAATCCATAGTCGAACTTTTTCTAACAGTATTTTTTAAAGCAAGCAGATGCGAAGAGTTCCAGAGCCAATGAACCTATTCAAATAGTAGAAGAAGAGTCAACATCAGAGATACTACATGCCGAAAAAGCTTCCTTCATTCGAACACATGGTCAATGAACTTCTTCCAATAGTCTAACAAACAGATACACAGAATTGACAATGATAACAATCAAACGATGGGAAAGCTTACCACATTCGTACCAATAGTTGATGATTCTTTTCCAATAGCATGGCAAACAGATAAGCGTAGGGTATCGATATGCACACACTTCATCCTCTTGAACATTTGTTAGTATACAGACAATTGCGCGGAAGCAAATAAAAACAATTGAGTATTCTTGGTTGACGCTAATTTTGGCTGTCTTAAGGTGATTGCAATCCACACAGCCACACACTACAATTCATGCAACAGCATATATGCATACTAGTATATCGATTATTTATAGCATATATATATATATATATATGGATATATATATATATTATTATTATTT
>NW_014038784.1:0-6778 GCF_001186125.1 Sphaeroforma arctica JP610 | reverse complement strand
AGTATATATATATATTATTATTATTTATTATATATATATATATATATATATATATAAATATGCATGCGATCTATCTCCTCCCTCCACGCCTCTGGCGTTATTCTGTTGGCTTTATCTATGTTTACATAGTCCCCAACAATTCCTGCGAATTTTTCGATGGTCTTGGTTATTTTCTCAACGCTCAAAGGTCGACCCTTGGCTGTGAATAGCTCTATTCTGGTCACCACGCGATCTACATTGCCTTCAGCGCGGAAGAGTGCTCTATACAATTGGTTCCATGTACTGAAGTACTGATAAAGCACCCCTTGTTTGTAAGAGGATCTGTGATCTTGATGCTTGAATTCTTCTCTCTCTTGTGCTTGTCGCCAGTAGTCGAGTGCTCCGTCTCTATCCCAAATTGTATGTAACCATTTGGTGCCATCAACCGGCTTGTTTAAGTTGAAGTTGTGGTTAACAGCGTTTGATTCAAACATAATCGCGTTGATTACCATAAACTGCACTAAGCTCTCCACGTCAAATGGTCTCGGAAAAACTCCTCCGCTAAGGTACAGTCCTTGTCTTTATAAATTGGCGTGAGTTTCTTTACTATCGCCAGCATCTCGTCATACCATTCCAGTCCAAACTCTCTGCAAATATATGGTAAATACTAGAGTTTGTTCTCGAGTTATTGATATCTAGTTTGATGAGACTGAATCCCTGGGCAAATAGATGTCCATGAGTGTTTAGTTACCTGTGGTCGCATCCTCTGGTGCATTCTTCACGTCTAGCCAATCACCATCCTTATCCACGTCTACTTTGGGCTTGAACCCGGAACGAGGTTCTCCCCAATTGAAGTCATCCGCTTTTAAAAGAAAGTCTGACTTGCCAGCACCATGGTTCTCTAGAAAGTCATCATCCAGTCGCTCCACAACATAGTACAGCCCGTAATCCTCCCCGTTCATAAACAAGTGTACAAACCCAGTGGCCAGTCCAATTTGACCGTTTATACCGGAATATAATTCATAGGCTACAGCATTCCTTATTCTTGAGTAATCGTAAGGTGACTTGATCAATATTATGTGGCGACGACCCTTCCACTTGCCAAATGGTGCCTCCTTGTCCAGTTTGACCTTCAGACTCTTCAGATCCGCGCTTCGTGAGTTAGCACCTCGTACGTTAATTTCACCCAGGAGGTGATTAATGGATCTGCGTAATCGGTCGCGTTAATACATACTCCTATCGTAATTTTGGGTAGTGACCTTGGATCGTTGTACGTGTCGTTAAAAGTGTGTTCCGGGGTATCGAACGTTTTCAGTGTTAAATTGACAACTGACTCCCAGACTGTGGGCTCCGCATGCGCATTTCTATTATCTTTAAGCCCATTCGTAGCCGGAATGGCAGCATAGGCACTCATAAAAAAGCCAACCACCAGCAGTGACGCTACTTTCACTTTGCACAACATCCTGTATGAGTGATATTTAGTTTCACGCGTTACAATACTAAACAATACTAGTAGTCGTGGAATGATTTTCTGACCAGTGAAATTCTGAACTAAATATATGTTTGAACAACTTTCAAAAAGTTTTAGAAGTAAATCTAGATTTCAAACCTTGTTGTCCTGATGTTTTCATTCGTAGGGAATAGAAATCGCCTGTTGTGGACTTGTGGGCGATTGGACGGGTGCTGAGCCGCTCAGGCCTGAGGATTGTGAAACGGCGCACTGTATTTCAGTATTTGGCTGTTGTTCAACAGAAGTTGAAAATAATTTAAAATACAAATCACTATTCACAGATCAGTAAATTGCCGTGTCCAAACTTCAAAGTCCGAACTAAGTCCTAGAAGACTGACTCAAATATACATAGTCAAATTTCCTGATTTTTTTCTTCTTCAAAAGAGTAGAGATTTGTTTCTCGTTTTTCAAATCGGATCGTAGTTTTGTTTTGAACCACGTGGCATGCGAGGCTTGAGGGCCCGACCGCCATAGAGGCCACGATACGAAATTCAGAAATTGACGTTGTAATTTATTATCAAAGTTCATCAGTCAGTGAGTCAGATATCTCGACGGACAATTGGTGCATAATTGAATTGTCATGACGTCATCAAAACTGTAAAATCCAAAAGGTAAAAAGGGGATATGTATCAAAAAATAGAATGCATGATACATAATTGTTTTTAAAAAAATAGATAAATACATATAAGACTCCGGACAGGACAAGTGTCGTAGTTTGTACTCTGAAATGAGAAATCTGTACAGGATGCTATAGAACTACTTTTGTTGTTTTTATCAAAAAAAGATACTATTTGGATGCCAGAGCAAATCTGAAATCAATGTATGGGCCTGGGGCTATGGAGTATGGGCCCTATCACTACGCACGAACCCCAGCCTACAGGCTACAGCCCTACATGGGGCCTATGGCCCTATGGCCTACTACTATAAATACTTAATACTACTAGTAGGCCCTATGGCCTCGACCATTATGGGGCACCTCTCTAGAGAGGTGACCAGGTGGCAGGCGGCAGCCTCCCAGGACCCACATTGAGGGCCAGGAGTAGTTCTAAGTTCAGACAGTTTCCAAAATCTAAACTTTGAAAAATGGCTATTCCACTTTCCAGACAGGACAGATGTAAATAAATACAATGGCCAAAGGCTAACCTCATGAAGTTAAAAGTTATAACTTATTTTTGTATGTTTTTACGTTAAAAAGGACACCTTTTATACCTTATATGCCCTCCTCAAACTAAGTAGGTGCAATATTCAGGTTTGTGAGTATATATATTTGTCCTGTTTTAGGTGCCAGCTATCAAATGCGAACTACCGCATGTCAGGTTAAGCATTTCTGATTGGCTAAAATTTATTTTAGGCCCAAATTGTGAAACTTATAAGAACCTTTCAAGTGCAAATTGAACATTCATATATATTATTTTGTACCAAATAAAAGTTATAACTTTTACATATATTCCAAAAAGTATCAGTTAAAGGTTTAACGTTGTTACAGTGACCCCATAACTTTATGAGGTTAGGCCAAAGGCCATATGGACAAATGGACGGCCAAATATTTACGGAGTGTCCGGAGTATCTGTCCGCTGTAGCAGCCCTGGCCTGAAGCCTTGAGGACTGATATGTAACACAGAACTATTTTTCTTTCAAGAAAATTTCGGTTAAAACATGAATCTTGAAACTTGAAACTTGAAGGTGCCCATTTCGGTTTCCTGCGCCTAACGGATGGTTTAAGTAAATATAAATAGAGGATAGTTTGCTGGGTTGGTAACTTAGTATACGACAGCGATGTAAATCCATGAATAAATGTGATCTATTTTATTCTGTTTGCAGTGATGCAGCCAGCAGCGGACCCGACGACAACATTTCGCGGCCGACATGTCCCACAAAATGTGGTCACGACATGTATGACATCATTGTCAGGTCGTTTGCCCAAATGTCGGCGTTGTTAACCAGCTCAGGTAGTTTGCCTGGGGTAAATAATACGATATAGTGTTTTTTGCCTTGCTTGCATGGTTGATTCTCTATGGCGCCGTCGGAAAGGGTCATCTTACAATAATTCCCACGTGGTGGCAATTGTGTAGATATATTCTTTGGATAAGTGTCATGTACTCGATGGCAACAATCAGTGTACTGATTGTTCAGTGTACCGAACAGTTAGTATATTCGAGAGATTTGATATTTGATGACTTGTTACATCTGGCTGACACTCATACTCATTCTTAGCCCCATCTAATCGTCTGAACAAGTTTTTATACTGTTTGTGACTCATCAATGAATTCTAAAACTTCCTAATCTCTGTTCTGTTTCCTTTTGTAAACATTAGAACGTGCGCTAACACAGACAGTGTATTGATACAGATGCTCACGAATTTGAAAATACAATTACGTAGTCTGTTCTACGATTTGATTGTGTTGAGAAACGCTCCGTAAAATGGAAGTGTCTGGTCCTTTTTTCTTAACTACCATCGGACTGAATACTCTTGATAACTAATAACTTGCCAATCACTACGGGTTTGCTCATGCATCTTGGTTTGAGTCATGACCACCTTTCCAGTAAGTGCGTGTCCCTCCTTTCTATGAATATTAATTTGGATGTAAATGCACGATTGAAAAGTGCGATTTGTGGTGTTTGGATAGTACTGATACTCCACAGCGCATGCTTGTTTTAAAAATCCTTGAGCCTTCTTGCGTTTTGGCTGGCCATGTAGGTGAAGGCCACTAGGCGTATTGCAGTGTCATCTCTTGAATTCGTGTCGTTTGGTGCCACTGTAACATCAGAAGATTCTGGAGTCTCCGTGTTTCGACCCGGGTAAAAGGTGTAACTAATTAAGTACGTGCTGATGTGAGAACTATCATTGTGCTATCGGCTAGTTTCGTTGGTGTAGAAGGTGTTAGGTGAGTCGTCACAATCCATGCTCTGCTCGGCGCTCAGCTCCGTGCATAGAGCGGTTATAGGGCGGCTTTGATTTGTGGTAGTGTTTTGTGTTACCGTGTTTGGTATGTATGTATGCCCGTATTTTTGAGGGACTTACTTCTGGAGATGGTGTTGTCATTGGACTCGGGAGTCGGGTCACTCGGGAGGGTAAAATTGACCTTTATAGTTATACATACATATTGATTTTATTTTACAATAATATGGAGTAGGGCTCGTACTATCCCCGCAATTTTTTAGGACATTCAAGAAAACAAAGTGCGTTAGCCAATAGAAATACGGAGAAGGTGTTATACTTCTCCATCTTGTCTAAACAATGGACATTGACAGCTGGCAACTGACAAGCCGGGTCAACAGTCAACTGTTAGACAAACATAAACAGATAAGAGGTATGTTTAATTTATTTTATTCCCCTATTGGGGTCATATAGGGCTCTACAGCTAATGGGGCGGTAATCTCTTTTGTCATATTGTTATTGACATGCCACCTTTCAGTTCATGCACCGAACTGCATATATTCTTAATAGATTCATACTTGCTTTTAAAAAAGGCAATTTTGAATTTTCCCTGACACCAGCCTGTTCGGCGTTCTCCCGAAACTTTTGACCGCAACATCTCTGTAGACTCTCTCTCTCTCTCTTTATACTCTCTACTCTAGTAGGGAGAGGGTTGTTTAAAGAGATACAGGGCCATCATGGCATGCTTTTCTTTGGAGGGTTTGGAATCCTTGAATTGAAACAATGAAAACTGAAAACTCATAGCTCCAAAGTGATTTTCAACAGTGGGGTTTTAGTGACTACTGATCTAATAGGTGATTTGATTTTGGTCAGTGGATAGAACAGGTGTTTGATTAGTAAAAGATTGGCGATCCGACAGTCTGAGGCCCTGGGGGGCCGGGGGTAGTGTTCAGTGTTTACTGTTTGCGGTGTTTTATGCTGGAGTAGGAGCCTGGGCCTCGGGGTTCTACATTATTGGTCTCTGAGAGACTACATAGGACTCTGGAGTCTGGAGTCTGGGACCTGGTCACCAGTATCCCTGTCCCTGGCACTGGGGCGGTGGCCGGGCCTGGGCCCTGGGACCTGATAATTTGGCTCAGGTGTGGATTGCTTCGTTATTGGTACATAGAGTTTTTTTAATTTGACCAATGGGCAGTGACCAGTGGGCAGTGACTTTCAAGATATATTTAGGACGATAGGTTGGTTGCTTTCCTCAAACCGTTTTCCGTTGAAACTATTGTAAATCGAATAAATATACGTTTACGATCAACCTTTATTCCATTACGGTCTTTTGTATGCTCACAGGTGTACATTGCGGGTATAAACATTTAAGTGTGTACCATTTTGACCATACGAACCAGTCCTATAAAAAGAACTTAGGTAGGCTCTTCTGATCACACCGATATACCGTTTTAAAGTTGAATAAATATGCGTTTACGTTCAATCCTATCCCGTATCATACCCCCAGGGCCCCATAACGCAATGAGCTTAGGTTTTGGTTGTGCTGATACCAGCCTTCATCTAATTTTAGAACAACTCGCAATTTGCTCATTTGCTTCTGCAATTTTTATTCCTGAACATAGCCCTCTAAAATCTAAATACGTATGTGGCTCTCCGCTCTGTGGAGTCTATGAGTCTATGGGTTCTGAAATACCAAAATCTGAAAACTGACCAATGAGCACTGGACTATTGGTATGGTACACAAACAAGAGACGAGAAACTCTAAAACTATTGTCGAACAAAAAGTCAAAAATCTTTTGTCAACAACTTTTTTTAGCCTAGTAGTAGTAGAGATTGCGGTAAAAGCCCTTTGGAAAGGATTACTATTGCTTTTTGCACGAAAACACAAGAGGTCTTCTATCCACCAGTTCATCACGTACTATTTAGATACTGAAGGAGGCTATGTATATATGCCACACCCTTCTACGTGTACCCTTTAACTGAACAGTGTATATCGGTGACTAGTGGATGTATCTGCACACATCTTCGCACATATCTGTGTTAATTGCGGAACCAACCCATCCAAAGACCGTCCCTGTAGTACACCCCAACATCCAGTCATGTTGTTCAATACAGAGCTCCTCGGCCGCAGCTGGCAACGACACACAAGTAGCGTTAAACGTATTCCAATGCTCTCCAGATCACTCACAAATAAGGGCTTGGGTTGTTTAAGTAGGGTTACTATAATCCGATCAATGCACCACAACTACTTGGTGCCTCATAAGGTAGGGAAGTGCGCTGACTAAAACCTGTTCTCGGGGTGTGCTGAATGCTATGTAACGAATACATATCTTGTATTGGTACCTATTGAAGTCACATATAATCACAAACCAGGTTTGTACACACGCATACTTGCACGCACGCACGCACCC
>NW_014038785.1:6655-11371 GCF_001186125.1 Sphaeroforma arctica JP610 | reverse complement strand
GAACAGCAAACTATCCAACACGGCGGTGGTCACGATGGGTGTTAGATTGTTCCTTGGGCTTAGAATTTGAAATTATTTTTTGAAACAGTTTTTGAAGCAATTTTTTGAAGTCAATTTTTGAAGCAGTTTTTGAAGCAGTTTTTTGAAGTCAATTTTTTGAAGTCAAATTTTTGATCCACAGTCTCTGGTGCAGTTCCTGGGGCTCAGAATTTGAAATTATTTTTTTGAAGCAATTTTTTGAAGTCAAGTTTTGATCCGCAGTCTCTGGTGCAATTCCTGGGGCTCAGAATTTGAAATTATTTTTATTTCAAGAAAGTCTGCATAAAAATAAGGCAGTTTCCAGTTTGGTAAAAAAATATGGCATTTTCGCGTTTGAAAAAAAGAATGGGGTTTTTTTCAGTCAAAACAAGGTAGATCCATCTCAATGGTGCCCTTCACTTTCGTATTCCTGACGACATTCTCAATAATGACCTAGCGACTCCTCGTGGCCGTTCCCAATCGCGTGGCCATACTCCTGGCACTATTCGGTCTCACACTCCTGGCCGCGACTACACTGAAGTCGAGATGACAGCCTACATTCATCGTATCAAGACCGATAAGGCATACACTCGTGCCCGTGCCGTTCTTTTCAACTCCCTCTCTCGAGAACTGCGTCTATCGCTCAAATCTAAGGCTCTTCTTCAAGACCCCTGGGTCCTTCTTCGTTCGCTTGTGACTCAGTACCGCTACACGTCCAAGAAGATATCCAACCCTATCAACCTCGCCTATCTCCATGCCTTTAAGCGTTAAGACGATGAAATCATGCGCGTCTGGGCCCAACGCTGTTGGCAATTCCGTGAAGATGCTGATGATCAAGGATTTACCTTTCCCATGGCCTTCGTCCAGGACGTCTTTATTTCTGGCTTATCTCAATCTGACCAGGATGAAGCACGCCGACTCCTTGTTTCCGCTGGTCAACGTGGTACTGCTGATTACTCCACTCTGCATTTGACTTCACTTGGAAAACTGGCACCAGTCTTAACCCGAATGGAACATCTCAGAGACACCTCGTGCAGCCGCTATTCGTCGTCACACGGCCTCGGTTCTTGAACAACACCAAGCCGAACCTGCCTACTTCGAGCAATACCCATCTTCGGCCCTTGATCCTATCCCAGCTCCCCAGGATATTTGTGACAAATTCATCGCTCAGGTTTCCGGAAAGCCTCGCACTCCCACTGCTCCGCCTTCTGTTCCTCCCCAGCATCGTCGTCCCAAAGCTAGTCAAAATGCTTGTTTCATTTGCTGGGACCCTGCTCACAAGGCCCCTACATGCCCCAAAGCATGTGGACGATGCGGTCAAAAGGGGCACATGAGTGTTGCATGCACATCTGGGTTTGTTTCCTGCACAGGCTGTAAGATAACTGGTCACGTCGCTAACGTCTGCTCTCAGCGATCCAATAAACAGAACTTCGTCTATACTCAGTTTGTTGCTCATGTCACTGTTCCTATTTCTTTTAATCAAGCCGAAAACACTGCGCTTCTAATTTATACTGGCGCCTCTGTCAATCTTGTCAATACCACTCTCACACCTCTTCTTACCAAAATCGAACATGGTAAATTTCCTCTGCACCTTGCGCTGCACCTCGCGGATAATACTTAGATTGTTCTTCTTCAACGTGGTATCCTTCCTCACCTTGGCCTCAGCTACATCTGTCCCGGGCTCTCTGACTCCATCGTTGCTCAAACCAATTTGCAAGAGAATGGGTTTGCTCTTGAGTGCCCTGCCTGAACCCAGAATTCCACATATCTCACACTGGGTCTCACCGTACCATCACTCGTGCTCGGGGTGGTTAATATACCACTTTTGTCGATCTCACCCGACTCCGCACCGATCCTCCTGCAGTCAAGTGCACTACTATGACCTCCCCTGGCACTTCTGTCTCTCCAATCACCTCTCTTACTCCTCATCCTGCTACTGGTCCTCCACCACGCACCATGTCCTATGACGAATACCATCGTAATAATGCTCACAGAAGCCGTGTTTCTACTCTTAAGCAGGCCCGCAAGGAGAATATTACACTCGCGCATACGCCTCCCCCTGGCGTTGCTACAGACAATTACCAGCTCAACCCTACCCTCTGGTCCGAAGCCATGGCATTTCTCAACCACACTCCGACTATAGACCTTTGTGCACCCAGCATTAATACTCAGCTTCCACGATTTGTCGGTCCCGACGGTGGCATATGCGATGACTTCCGCAAAGTAAACTTCTTACTGAAGAAGGCCTCTATGCCAACCCTAAGTGGTAGGACATTACGGACATAACCCGTCAGAACATTAGGGCTGACACTCTGCTAGCCATTGTTATGCCACTTCGCCCCTGCAATCCTTGGTGGCGCCTGATCCTCTCCCGCATTCAATGTCAGCCATTCATCATTCGCAACACATCGACAACGTTCATTCAGCATGGTACTCGCACTCTTGGCCGTCCCTCCTGAATGTTCACTATCGTCGCCTTAACTGACCCGTTGCGTACAGCTGTTCGCCCTGCCACAGATCTCCGCGCTGCTATCGCTTTCGCGACATCACATCCAGAGTATATCAAGCATTGTACTATTTGGCTTTCCGGTAAAATGCGTCGCAAACCAGTCCCTCACTGTACTTCTGACACGCCTTACGGCCCTGCCGAGCAGTTTCACGCCGACATGCAGGGTCCTGTGCCTGAAGACCGGTTCGGCAACACCTATGCCCTGAACATGGTTTGTGATGGTACGCAATTTGGCCTACCAAACCCCTCAAATCTAAGAAGAATTTCTCCGACCATGTCCTTAGCTTATTGCTTCGTGTTCCTATTAATAAACCTCACACCCTTGTAGCAGACGGTGACTCGGTGTTTAAAAGCGCTCCTACCAAGGCTATGCTGCTCTCACGCCACATGACCCACCATACGACACTCGCGTACACCCCTCAGCTTAATGGGAAGGTCGAACGGGCACATGACGCTCTCAATGTGCTTGTTCACACTCTTCTTCTTGACTCTGGTCAGCCACTCCCCCTCTGGCCTCTTGCCCTGGCCTGGGCTTACGTCATTCAAAATGAAAATCTCACGTCGAACGACCCGGTTCTGACCCCTTCTGATAAATGGCACCACCGTATGGTCAAACGCATCCCCGAGGCGAGATATGACTGTGTCGTAGCTTACAGGATCGAAGGACCGGCGCATAAATCCACCCACAAATATGCACCCCATTGCTATTACAGGGTCTTTCTTGGCCGTGCTACTAACAGCACCCCCGACACGTAGGTTGTCCAATCATTCCATACACAAGAGATTATAAACACTCGTAATCTTAAGTTCTTCTCCGCGGAACGTCCGCAGTGGTCGGCCGACGGTAAACGCTGCTCATGTACATTGACACCGTCTACAATTGATATTCCCGTCTCCTGGTATACACACCCATCCGCGACGACCGCTATCATCCCATTTATCTACCCGGCATTACCACCCCCTCCCCAGCCACTTGCCGTCCTTCTTGTGCCCCCTGCACTTTTGGCAACCCTTCTTCCTATCCCTCCGGTCCTGGATGCAATCCCTCTCCCTACCACTTTCGCCGATGTTACTCGCCGACCACCCATCTCTCGTTCCTCAATTCCCTCGCCCCCTCAAGCAATTCATATCCCTTCGTTTCCCTTCCTCCGGCCATCCCTATTCCCCAGCGTGCACCCTCTCGCCCGGTTTCATCACGACATTCCTCTCCACAATCTCCCCGGGTACACGCTCTAACAACTACTTCTTCTCACAATCCTTCTCCAGGTATCACTCGTCTTGAACACATGGCCAATACGACATATCACTTCCGAAGAGTCTGGGCCAAGCCCAAAATTCTTCTGTCTGGCCTGATTGGCAGGCCGCTATTCTGAAAGAACATCGTGCACACATCGCGAACGACCCTTATGATCTCGTCCCTGACTCCGATGTTCCTCCCGATACGAAAGTGATTCACAGCAAATTTGTCCTTACCGTAAGTAACGAAAACGGGGTCCAGACGTCTCGAGACCTATACCACCGCCGTTTCTACCACTACTGCTCGTACTTTCATTGCACACGCTGCTTCCGAAGGCCTTGTCACCCACCATTTTGACGTCGATATTGCCTTCCTATATTCGGTCTTTGACACCGTTGTCTATTTGAAACCCCCAAAGGCCAGCGTTGATTTGGGTCTCTATCCTCCCCACACCACCCTGAGGCTCAAGAAAGGTCTCTATGGGCTTGAATAAGCCGGACGCTTGCGGAACCACGACATTGGCTCTAAGCTAGTTGGCCTCAATTTTCCACAAAGACCGGCAGATGAACGTATCTATACTCACAACACGAGGAATATGCGTGTTGTTCTCTACGTTGACGAAGTTGCTCCAGCTGTCCTGAAAACGTCTGATGACGCCCAGTGGCTCTTACTTGAATTATCGCGCTTCTATTCTCTCACAGATCTTGGCTTGACTCGTCATCTCATAGGTCTACGTATTTCGCAGCACTCTTCTGGCGCTATCACTATCGACCAGCAGGCATATATTTCTCACATGGTTCATACATCGACATTGAGGACGACTTCCCACGTCACACTCCGGGCAATGGCATTCATCCTGCTGCCCTTGTCGACTCCCCTGCCTTCCGTGACAAATACCGTCAGCTCCTTGGAGCTCTTGGCTTTGCTGTCAGTATGACTCGTGTTGACATTG
>NW_014038785.1:0-6635 GCF_001186125.1 Sphaeroforma arctica JP610 | reverse complement strand
GCCTCGGCACTTAACCGCATCCTCAATTATCTCTCCGCTACAGCCCACCACGCCTTCACATATTATCCCCGACCTTCTACTACGCTCCCGGATGACAGTCTCGTCGCATGTACCGACTCGGACTGGGCTGGTTGTCTGGCATCTCGCTAATATCAGACCAGTTCCCTTCTCTGCTACAATGGTACTCCGATATACTGGAAGTCTCAGAAGCAGAAGACTGTTGCTTTAAGCTCTAGCGAAGCCGAATTTGTTGCTGCTTCTGAGACTGCTCGGAACATCTCTTGGGTCCGCAATCTCGTCAGTTCCCTTGCTGGTCCTCTTCCTCGTCCGACTGTTCTTCATATTGATAATCAGTTGGCTATGAAAGTGGCCCTTGGAACAGGCACACCTAAAGGTCTTAAGCATATTTAAATCCGTATTCATTACATTCGGCAATGTATTCAGGACGATATCTTGACCCTCAACTACATTCAAACTGATGATAATCCGGCTGACCTACTGACGAAAAGTCTTCATCGTCCTAAACACACCCGATTCCGGTACAAACTAATGTCCTCGGCTCAGCCCAGCCCGCCCGATTAGTCCTTCTGGGGGGGGTTTCGGGGTAGCATCACTCCTCACTTATTTATAAGGACATCCCCGGTCCCCTTTGTTTAGTGTCCACCTTTATGGTCCTCTATAGTTGTCTCCCCGCATGGGATTATACTACAACCAAATACAATATAATGGGTTTAGGGCCCATTATATAATCTAGGTCAAATATACAATAAACCTTTAGTTTTTCTGTAAATAAAGATTATTAGACTCTATTACTCCCCCTTTATGGCATTTATAAAAGCCCTGCGGGGAAAATTTAAAAAAAACATACAAAAAAATAAAAACCGATTTTTTTTTCACCAGTTACCACCATAGCCTCCTAAATTATACAGAAGGCTATGTTACCACCATGTATAATGTATTTATTATACAACCAATATTATACACATTCCAAGTTCTCGCGAAATGTCGTCCACCTGATGTGCTGTGGTGCATGTATTTATCTCTATGCTCTCCAGCAACTAAAGCAAGGCAAAGCCGCTGGATGCGAGACATTTACATTGGTGATATGCACAGTAGTTTCTTCGCCGTTTGACTCTTGGTGCACACAAAGTATTCTTGTACAATCGAAGTCAATAAATTTTGGACCAATTTCGTACGGTGCAGAAGCAAGAATTTCTTCAAAAGATTTTTTAAACATATGTGGTAGGTATATCAAATCATGTGGTGTAGTAGAGATTCAAGCCTTTTGGTTATGTGTGAGGCTGTCACAGAGTACACAGAAGCGGTGCCAATTCTTGTCAACCAATTCAGCCATATCATTCAGGATGGTTAATACGGTGGAAAATTGTCAGCGATTAATACCTCGTCTTTAGACAATATCCCTTATACGACCAAGGGCATATAGTCTCAAAATGATAGCGTAGTCTCAAATCCGGTTTACCACCTTCTACACTCATATAGTAAAGATAGCTGAGGCCTGTGCAGAGCTGAACATGACTGTAAATATGGCTTCGGTAAACATCACTTAATTTTAATTTTCAATCTTCATCTGACAATTGTATCCACGTATATGCCTTACACTTAGGGTTTTTACTGTAATACCTACAATGCAAGTGCAAATTGCAAAAAAATCGCAACGATTAAAATGGAAAAGGCTTGTCGATCAATATTCAGGTTGGGCGCTCCTGAATTACTCTCGAGTTGGTCAGCTTCTGTGCTTCTATCGAAGCTGTCTATGTTTGGATTCGAGTCCTCCGCCGTACTGGATTCTGTGCTTGATGGTAATGCTAGGTCAGCATCTTCCCCTGTTGTTTGCTGAATTGAGTCATCAGCAATTTTTCCAATTGCTGCCGCGATTTCGAAAAGCTCCATTAACTTGGCTAAAGCGTCGGCGCTGACTACTGGACTAGTGAGTCGTTTGAAAGACCAGAAACCGACATTAGCAAGTGACCATGCATATTGGTTTCAAGAGAAAAGCGCACGTGGAAGTTGCAGGAATGAAATCATCAAAAGTCATATGCGTGAGCATCACGAAAATCTACTGGGCCGCTCGCATAAGTCTTTGGTTGGATAGACTTACCTAGTTGCCACTGTGGTTACATCATTCAAACAGTTTGGCGACATATTATCTATAAATATCCTGTATTTGCCTCCGAATTTAGCCGTAGCTGCTTTCTCCAAAGAAATATCGTACTTCCCAGGTGGACAGCAGTCGCTGCCAAAAGTGACCCATTCAGACCCCAGTCCGGCTTTGTAGAGTGCCACATTGCCACCTGGAGAGCCAAGCACGAATGTATTTCAAATTTACGCGGTAGAGGCAAATACTAAACACTTGTCACGGAGATGATGTATCGGTCGTAATCGATGGCATACCTTTGAGGAGGTTCATATCGTACGATGTTGGTCCTTGGAACCAGATGCTTAGCCGGCGATAATCAGATTGCTGATATGAGAAAAGGGTCCATTCACGGACAAATTCTCCCTCCAGCTCTATACAGCTGTCAGACGCAACCGTACGAGTATTACTATCGAATATAGTTGTCGACATGCATAGCAAATGACTGCCCTTTTATATCTGCACACAACGAATCGTCAGGAAACTAATGCTGAATATGTTTGACAGATATATTCATTGGTTTATGCTTTCGTGGCAACAAAATTCAATTTGGGGTTTGTGGGTCGTATCATTCTGAGAGCGTGGATTCATAAATGACATCTAGACAAGAGCGCGGAACTCACCGGCCAGGTGTTTCCAAACAAATATCGGGGGCGCTAAGCGTTTGAAGAGGGTCAAGTTCTGGAAACGGATTGCATTCTGGTAGGCTATTCAGGTCCTTCGGTACAAGCAGTCTGTACTGATCATATTTGTTCGTCCTCCAAATCCTGTGGGAAGATGAGAAATAGATGTCGTTTGCGATTTCAGATGGTCACAACTATAAAAATACCGAGGATTAATACACGGAATTTATACTTAGCAGCTTCATAGGACACATACCCAAGATCAATCACCACTCTGTAGTCACCAGGTATGAAACAAGATCCCGCAGACAAAGGCATAAAAGCGCTGGGGTTTCCGTTTATGGCCCCGAGTCGCTGCTCGATACCCTCTATATAGAAGCTCACATCGGATTGCAGATCTCCTTGGAAGAAGAATGCTTGCTGCATTTTATTTTGTTTACGACAAGTTTGTACGCATTTATTCGTAAGAGGGGTATATAGATTGACTTCAGCTGCGAATAAATCATTGCGTCTGTGAAGCGAGATGATGAAAATGATCAACCCTTGCATCCCCAGCATGAAATACATACCTGAAGTTCTACACCTTTCGACAACGAGAAGTTGTAAATAGTCTCGGTTCTGCCAAATGCACTGTCTTTCACCTCAATGCAGCTCCCATCTGCGCATGACTAGAGAAAAGTTTACAATAGTGTCGCCACTAATTCAGTTGTCATTTCAAAAACTATTCAACTATAGCCAGTTTACATACATCAATCTAGAAATGTGCACAGAAATACTACTGAGACAGGAGTTTACTTCCAAAAAGCTATAGCAGCATGAAACGTTAGGTATGCATACCGCAGGTAAGGAAATGTCATCCAAATCGGGATTTGAATTTTCCATGGTCTCCTGAATCCAGGTAAGGTATTCGCCCACGCGCGTGTATACCATGGGCAGTCCTACACACGTAGTTGAACCGAAGCTGATAACGCCGATGAGAAGCGTTTCGCCTTCTACCTCTGCAAATAGCGGTCCACCAGAATCTCCTAGTCAAAAATAAAAACGATGGAAGGTGAACACTAGACCGACAGACTGCGCAGCTGATATTCAATTTGCACTCTTCTGTCTATCATTGATAAATCGAAAAATATATTTACCTGTGCAAAAGCCTTCTCCGTCACTTAGTGTTTCGGTGCACATCACGGATTGCGGAAGCTCCTCTGGAATTCCTCCACCCCAAACTGAGCAGTCATCGTTAGGATAAACCTTTACACTCAACTCTTTGAGCTCGTACGAAACATCTAGTAAAGAATGATATTGATCAATGTGTCGATGAGGTGACTTTACTAAAGAATATTACAAAATCACTGAATCCTATTGGTTTGATCCACACATCTATACTTACCAAGAGATTCTGTCTTGCCCCAGCCCACAATCTTTGCCGAATCATCCGTGTCTTCATTCTAATGATGATATTTGAAACATGGTCTGAGTATGGTATTCGCTATCACATTCCTGTTCACAGCCCAAGAAAAAAAGTTTCAGCTATGTGTACAAAATTCTGGCACCCACTTCTGACTTGAGTGTAATCCAACAATAAGTTCATGATCATCGTCCTGCCAATAGCAGAATGCATACCACATCCACATAGAGAGAACACGAATAAGCTTTGACGTTTTGCAGTGGAGTGATCGGGGAGCATATCACAGAGTCAAAGGTTTCTGGATGCTCCCTATTCAGGTAATGAACTGGCACTGAGGCATCTTACCAAATCTCCACTTGTGAGCTTGACTGGCGCACCGGAATAGTCGGAATCGAATTCGACCAACATTATGTCGTTCGCGAGAGACAGTGAATCATATTGTTCGTGTTGATATATTTTCTTCACGGTGACGCAATGAAACTCTGTTTTTAAGAAGAAAATGTGAAATTAACAATCTTTCTTTAAAATGAAATCGAGACTAAATAAGCCCGGGTACTCTTTCTTAATTGTAGATTATACAATCGCAAATATCATGTGCGAATGTCCTACCTGCATTGTTTGCCAATTTGAGACCTCCAATACACACGGTATTGAATTTATCTATACAGTGTGCAGCGGTCAGAATCCATCCCTTGGCGATGAGACTGCCACCACACCAATGCTGAAGTTGGGGATAAAACAAACGAAACTCAGATACTGTTATCAGAACAACACTCCATTGCCAGCAATGAGCTTCTTTTTTGAGAAGTGTTTTCAAAACCTGCAAGGTAACCAAGTTTGGGTGTCCTGATTGAGCAGAACACACCTGATATTCCCCATCTATTCGATTCTGTAAAGAGGCGACCCATTGCAGTTGGAGTTCAGCAGCTTGTCCTCCAACAATATAACTCGCAAAATTAGCTGGTTTCTCCGAGTCCTCTTTCAACCATGGCATAGACTCTGGTTATGAATAATACTGTGAATAAGTTGAAAGTATGTGTTTGCGTACAGGATCATTCCACGAATGATACGAAATCATGCACGCATTGTTTTGTAGTTGCGAAGACTTACCTCCGGGATGTGTGGTGGCCTCTTCTCCGTCTGTTGCCCTGGTAATGGCCACACACCCGATAAGAACCAAAATTGAGAGCCAATTCTGGATAATAGTCATGGCGTGGTGCTGGTGAGATTAACTATAAGTCAGGATGAAATGCAAGATGCACTGTAACCAGAGATTCAATCTACTGTTCAGGTGGAGATGCTTATTAGTACATTTTTCTCAACACTTCAAGTTTAGCAATTAGATTGTGGTAACGGACAATTATATTAATATGCAAGATAATATGCTTTTAACGTACCAGTAATGGATATATGGTAGACTGGATAGGCAGCTGGCGGCCTGGCGCTGCATCGCTTCAGAGTTCAGACGCTCAATCTATTGAAAGGACTTTCGGGGGAGTTTAATTTTCGACTGAAGGCCTAACACTATTTATTCGCCAATGAGATCGTAGGTTACTATGCCTGGCATTCTTGCAAGAAAACAATTGCCAGAGGCCCAAGCCCCAGGGGCCCAGAGCCTCCAACGGTCCAACTCCAAGGCTCCAAGGCTCCAACTTCCAAGGCGCCAACAACTAATTTTTTTTGTTGAAAAAATGAGATACTGTAGGTCAGGTCGACAGGTTCGTCAGCCGTCAGGACGCAGGACTTCAGTCATCAGGAGGCCCAGACCACTGAGCCCAGGGGCTTTGTCTATACGACACCCGTCACTAAATATAAAATTACTAACGCCCGAGCCCGTGTCCAAAACCGCATCCGGTCCATTCGCAAAGGTAGGGTCGATATTTATGGGACCTCACCAAATACACGTCGGTCCAGAAAATGGACTAGGGTACATCACTGACGGTAAAGACGTCATACAGTGGATTTTGAAATCAGTGTGGAACTGTGGACACGTACAAATGGGTTATAGAATGCTTTGATATCAGACACGTGCAAGTGGGTTATAGTATGCCTTGATATTAAAGTGGAACTAAGGACGAGAGAAACATAGCGAAAAATTGTAGTGCATGTCTATTTAATTTCGAGGTAATAGGCCCATCTTGACGCATTCCCGGCAGTCCATGATAAAAATAGGCTGATAAAGATGTCGACAACGTGGTAAGTACGCGATATGGTCCTATGTATTTATGTGTTTATGTATCTATATATCTATGCATCTGTACATCTATGAATCTATTTATGTATGTTATGTATGTATGTATGTATGTATGTATGTATTTATGTATGTATGTATCTATGTCTGTATGTATGTATGTATGTATATATGTATGTATGTATGTATTAAGTACGCGGTATGGTCCTATGTATCTATGCATGCGTGCATGCACGCACGCAGCGTGCACTCGTGCTTGTATAT
>NW_014038786.1:8745-11373 GCF_001186125.1 Sphaeroforma arctica JP610 | reverse complement strand
ACACACACACACACACACACACTATATATATATATATATATATATATATATATATATATATATATATATGTTTACTTTTCCTTGTGTTTATCTTTGATGTATTGAAGGGCACGATTTGTATATGTCGCAATCAAACTCTTTAGGAGGTATATTAAAACATACCAAATCTGTTATTTACATGAAGATAGCACGCATATAATCGTCCTATTTTTTCGGATCAAATCTCGAAATCTTGATTGCTGAACGTATATATATTTTTCTTAGTCATGTAGATTTTCGGATAGGAGTATGATTTAGCTAAACCGTCCACTCTTTCCAGCTCTTAACATCTCAAAAGGACAAACTCTTTTAAGCAACACGCTATTTGGATGCTTCGTTTTGACGTTCAGAGTTTATTTTTGTTTCGCTCGAATTTATGATACGGGTCTGCTACTAGCAGATTGTCTTTCTAACTCTCTTTTAAATACCTTGAGTGTCCTCATCGTTGCCACACACTGCCGTACACAGCATACGTATGCAAATAAAACGTTATATATGACACCATCTAGTTGCCTCCTGCGCGAGCAGCTAGCATTTCGTTGTGTGTCAATACATCGATCTCACGGCGACCGGTAAACATACCCTTCTGACTGGCTCCCTTGTTGTTACCAGCCTGCTGACTGGGGGTGAACTTACCAGCATCCAACTGTTCCTGCGAGAAGTTACGCTCATTCTTCTCGGCGATCTTGGCACCCAAAACAGGTCCTTTAAAATTGTTCTTCTGTGCAGCTCGACCGACGGCGTGCAGTGTGATCACAACCTGGCCCATGTTCTTGTCCTCGAAAAGATCCACAGTCGCAAACAGGTCTGCAACCGGTACACCATACGCAGTTACGGCTTCCAGGAAGCTATTGATGTTCTCCATCTGTTTGAAGGCCATCTTGCTCGTGTTAACACGCTTGACGGCTCCGTCCTTAAGCGTGTTGGCTAGGTTACATAGTACCTGTCCATCCTTTAGGAACTCGTGCACACTCTGACCCTCAGCAGGTGACTGGTCAGTCACAGCTTTGAGCCACGCCATCGCCTCAGCCTCAAGTGCGAAGTCGTACTTGGCGGCTTTCTTGGCCTCAAGATCGGCATCCAGTCCGAAAGCTGTGTGTTTGTTAGCCATTTTGAAGTGAGGATTTTAATCGATATCAAACAGGAAGGAATGGATTCAATAAGAAGAATGCATCTAGAATTTATACGCAGGATTCCTGGCTTTGGGTGTGGAAAACATTTTAAACAGCTTCAGTTGATTTACTATAGGTATCAGGCGGTGACTGACTATCGTCTGGCGATCTGTCAATATTGTCGAGTACTTATGGTGAGAGATGGTGAGATAAGCAACACTTGATAATTTGCGTGTGGAGATCTGCGCGATTTGTGCTAGATTTGATTGGTCAATAGAATTATCGCCACGGTATATAAATAGATACGACTGTTACAATCCAAGGTTGCACTCCGACAACATCGTACGTAAACGGGAAACCATAACACAGTGCTGATGGTTTATCTCGGCGAAATGTAGTCATTGTCCGAGAGAATATGTAAACAGGAACGAGAACAAGATTCTATTCATATTTAAAAAAGAAAATAAAATAAAAATCACAATCAAAAACATTATTGACGATGTGTAAACAAATATGTTCATTATTTCAAAAATAAACAAATAATATAGTTTTTACTGTCGCCACTCGCGCCGACGCCAGACTCCAGTCACTCCACTGATTCGCCGAGTGCACTCACTCGCCACTCGCCAGTCATAGTAGTGTCCAGAGTCCAGACTCCAGAGCTATACGTAATGTCAAATCTGGAGACTTTTTTTGCGGGACAATTTTTCACCGGACCTAACAGCAGCAAAGCCAGGGTATGTATCTATGTCTGCTTGTCTATAGCTGCGGCCATTTGTATGCCAACAACGAATAATAAGGTATATTCCGACAATAAATACATACTTCGCACACTTGACATCCCTGAAATCGAGATTGACGTTTACTTTGCTTTAGTGTGTTTGCTCCATCCCTGCAGTATTCAGGAATATTATAATGTACATACTTCTATGACTCACTGCGTGTGTATGTGCTCAGCTACAACACTTAACATTATCTCTGCGTGCTGAAGTGTAAGTAGTTACGACGTACCTGCAGAACTAGGCATAATTGTTCTTTCACATGATTACATTCAAATAATGTTTGGATTTTAGATTTGCATGCTCACGGAAGATAGTATGTAAATAAGGGATGATATGTACTCTGCTCATGTATGCGAGACCTAAATCGCACTTCCTTGTGTTATTAAATACATTTACAAGCGAACATATGCTATATTGTGTGCATACTGTTATACACAAATTAGATACAGGTACATCAAATTTAATTCAATGATTAAATCACAATAATAAAACGTTTACAAGTAATTATATTCAAATATCTGCACACTCACATATTCAAATAATACACTAAAACACTAAAACACTACAATATACATACATACATACATATACATATACATATATATATATATATATAATATTCACAAACACACTCATGTATATATATACATTAATGTTTAAACACACAGAAACACAGACACACACATGTATATATA
>NW_014038786.1:0-7523 GCF_001186125.1 Sphaeroforma arctica JP610 | reverse complement strand
TTATATTCAACACACAACACACACACACATATATATATATATATATATATATATATTTATATTCATATTCATATTTATTTATATACATGTATATATACATACATACATATATAAATATATGTATTTTTATATGTCTACGCACACACACACACACACACACACACACACACACATATATTTATATTATTTATATTATACATGTTATATACTTATATATATATATATACATATAGTATATATATGTGTGTGTAGGTTTATATATATGTCTGTATCTGTTTCTATATTTATATATATATACCTCAATTTTATCTTTATAGGTATAAATTTATATATAGATATCCTCAATTTTGTCGATACATTCCATAATGCCAATGATTGTAACGGCAGTGATGAAATTAGTGTACATTTTAAGAATAGCTACAGATATTATCAATTACATGTACGAATAGCTACAGATATTATCAATTACATGTGTTGGTATACGCTTGTCGTATGAGATCTCTATACGCAAGATATATTTGTCTATGTATTGAAGATAATCTCGATGTACATCTAGGTAATAGAGTTTTGCATGTCTCGTGTTGGGTTCGTTAATTGTTACCCGGGTGTGTACAGGAAGTCTTCAGATTGGTCTTCTGCTGTCTGCGATTACGAAAATTCACTAACACCTGATCCCGAACAATCATGGTCTTATAGATTAAGAACTGGCACAACGGACATAATGTGAGGTGTACGTATAAGGTGCCCCCCACACCAAACCACTCAGCGGCATCGGACAAGACCGCCGCCAACAAACGCCCTGTAGAAGCGGTTAACGGAGAGGTCGACAGTGCAAAACGTATCAAGATCGAAAAGAAGGTGTTTGACGACGGTGTGAATATCACTATGGTCGATGTTGCGCCTGTATTCGAAGTGAAGCTTGAGCGCCCGCTGTTGGGCTCGGAGAGTGCAGATATACACGCGGGGAAGGGCCTGATGGGAAATATCACCCAGGCCGCAAGGCTGGAGGACTGTACGCACATTAATGGCGAAGGCAACACAGCTGGTTATGGTGGCCTTGCCATAAAACGTGAAGGAGGAGGGTACGTGAAAGTAGAGCCGGGGCTGGGTGAAGGGGAGAGTGCAGGAAGTCCGAAGCTCGGGGCGCCGAGTCACGGTACTGATGGCCCGCGAGGGGAGAGTGTACCTGAGACTGCTAATGATATTCACGATGACGGTATGATTGGGCGTATCAAAAGTGAGATTGTACTTAAGAGGCAGACTGCTGTAGACAGTAAGGGGAGCGAGAAAGATAGCGGGTCCGCGGAGACCGACAAGAAGGTTGATACCAGTGCTCCTCTCAATGGGGGTGTCGCAGGAGGTCAAGCTAAGATAGTCGGTGCAGACATGGAGAAGAGCACTGTTAGTGGCACAGAGTATGAACGGAACGCTATAGAGGTATGTAGCGACGGTGGTAGCGATAACAGCGACAACCGTGGCAGTGACAGTGGCAGTGACAGCAGTAGCGCAAGCAGCAGCAGTAGTAGCAGTGATGATGACGGTGATGTCCAGTTGGACACGGCAGTTGTGACGATGAAGCGGAAGAAGATTGGGGTAAGGATCAAGAGCGGCGTAGCCAAGGCCAGCATCAAGGAACAGGCGCAGGTCAACGGCGGCAGCTCGGGTAGCTCTGACAGTTCCAGTAGTTCTAGCAGCAGTTACAGTGATAGTGACAGTGATTTTAGCCAGCTTGACAGCAACCGCAGTGGTGGGCGTGGTGGAACGGGCCAGGAAGCTGGGGCAGATAGCAACAGCGACAGCTCGAGTGGACATGCGAGTTCTTTCGAGGATGATAGTGATAGTGACAGTAATGACGGCGACAGTAGCAGTGACACTGACAGTGAACGTGAAAGCGGCAGTGATGCATACGAGAACATTCGAATGGCTGCCAGTGCCAAACGCGGTAGGAAGACCAGAGGCAACCAGAAACGGAGCGCATCGGACGATGCGCAGAGCTCGGATGACGGCGACTTAGCTGAGATGGAGATGGAGGGATCCGCCGCGGCCAGTGGAGAGGCAGGTAGTCTAGACGACCACGCCAACGCCGAGGGTGAGGTATACACGTGCTTCTTCACGGGGTGTGGGCAGACGTTTGCGAGCATCGCGTACTTCGACGTCCACCTGACCTCGCACACGGGACAGGTGGTGCATGTATGCACATACGAGGACTGCACGGCCTGCTTCACGACCGCGAAGGACCTGGAGCGCCATACGGCCTCTCATCAGTACCTGACAACGGTGGTATGTGCGAATACGGCGTGTAGCGAGATATTTGGCAGCGTGGAGGCGTTTCAGAAGCACTGGCGGTCCTTCCACGGCAGGATTAGCGACGCACCCGCGTGTAAGCATGCCAGTTGTGGACTGGTGTTTCCCACCCACAAAAAGCAGGCGTTTCATGAGCGGGATGTGCACTTGGCGGTGGGGGTGACATCCCAAGGGTTGTACAGGTGTGCCGTGTTAGGTTGTAAAACCGTCAAGAAAAGGATCGAAAAGCGGAACGCACACCAGAACATGCCCCATTCGCACGTGTGTAAGCGCAAGAAGTGTGGGCGCGTTTTTGTGGATGCCCAGAAACTGTTCAAGCACCAGGTGGGGGCGCATGACACAGACTTGGCCATGGTCTGTTCCTACCAACAGTGTGGGCAGACGTCTCTGACGGTGGAGGATTTGGCTGAGCATATACGAACACACTACAAAGGTCTTGTGTACTGTGGGGAGTCAGGGTGTGGTAGCGTGCTTGCGAGTGCTGATCACGAAGCTCACCTGCGTACTTCGCATAAGCTGGACGTGTTTGTGTGCAGTGTGTGTGACAAATTGTACAAGTCGTATCAGAAATATATCACACACCAGGCCAAGCGCCACCCCACTACGAAAGCGACTGCGTGTGCTTTGTTGGGGTGTGCGGCCAAGCTGGACGAAGGTCTTGGGCTGGACGAACACATGCGTATCAGTCACGACAGCGTGTGCCTTGCGAGAGGTTGTGGCAAGCGTTTTGTGCACGCACTAGACCTTGCGATACACAGAGCCAGCCAGCATGACTTAACTGTCATTGACCTGGACCAGGGTACGTTTGAGACTCCAGCGGATACAAAGGATGACCGCACATGCACATCGCTGTCTGGGAAGTCGGAACCCTCTGTGGCTCACTTAGAACCCGAGGCTAAGCCACAGTCTGGTGCAAAGGTGTCGCCGAAGGGTGCAGGAAGCGAGACTCGGGTTGAGAAAGAAACACTTCTCTGTCCGTACAATGGGTGTGATCAGAAGTGTAGCACTGACAATCTCTTTAGGACCCATATCCGCAAGCACTACCGGCGCATGGTGTACTGTGGCGTACCCGAGTGTAACTCTATCACACTGTTGACGGACTACAAGCGCCATCTCGGATCAGCCCACGGATGCGTGGACGAGTTCAAATGCTCTGCTTGTCCCAAGTCACACACCTTCAAGATATACGAGAACCTTCGCACACACATGGAGAAGAACCACGGACCCGAATTGAAGCATGCATGTGCCCTCGCCGGGTGCACGGCACAGCTTAAAACCAGCGCGGGGCTGGATGCCCATATGCGGCAGTCTCATGACCACGTGTGTGCGGAGCCAGAGTGTGGCGAGCGCTTTGTATACTCATCTCGCTTGGCTACACATACGGCGTCTTGCTACACTGAGGCTGTCAAGACGCACGACAAGGCCACGCCCGAGATAGCTGAAAAGCGTGAGAAGGTTGCTGATAAGCTGAGCGCAAAGGAATCAAGGAAGGTGCGTAAGAAGGAGTCCCCGAAGTCGAGTGAGAAAGAGTCGCGCAAGGCGAGTGCAAAAAATTCTAAGAAGGGGAGTGGCGAAGATACAAAGAAGGGTAGTGGAAAGGTAACAAGCAAGGTGGATGCTAAAGCTGCAAAGCTCCAGGTTGATGAAAAGGCGTCAAGCAAACAACCGGTTACAACGAAAGTGGTGCCATTTTCTTGTTTTTATTCTGGCTGCGATAAAAAATTTACAGATTTCGTCTCGTACAAGAAACACGTTGTGCATCACTATCGCCGCCTAGCGTGTTGTCCTGAGCCGTCATGTCGGGAAATATTTCTGAAGACCGATCTTAAGCAGCATCTCTACAAAGCGCATGGTATAACTGATAACTTCGTGTGTGGTTCCTGCAACAAGTCGCACAAAACCTTTGAGAAGTATATCACGCACACGGCACGACGACACGGAACTGAGAAGCCTCTAGCGTGTGCCATATGCGGATGCACCTCTCAGCTTGCGAGACCCTCTAAGCTCGATAGTCACATGCACGATAACCACGACTACATATGCAAATCAAAACACTGCAAGGAGCGTTTTGTTTACGCGTCGCGGCTGGCCAGACACACGGCAACGCATCACAAGAAGGAGGTCGTATCTAAGCGTGATGGAAGCTCAGGGAGCGAGAAGGCTAGAACGGCCCAGGAAATCCCGCAGTCGGAGTCCGGTGCTATGCGAGGTACTGATCAAACATTGGCTGTTCTAGATCGGAATGGAGATAACAAGCTCGTAAGCATGTCAGCAGATGGAGCGGTTGTGGGTGTGGCATCGGGTGTGCCTGAGGACGCCACGAAGACCAAGTCTTTCGCATGTAAATACACCTTCTGTAGAAAACAGATGAGCACGCTGGATTCTTTCGTCGCGCATGTGATCAACCACCAGAGGGTCTGGATGCTCTGTGGGCAGTCGGGCTGCACCACTGCGATTATGAAGTCGGATTGCGAGTTCCATCTGCGTCTGGTGCACGGTATCACAGCAAACTTCAAATGTGGTATCTGCCGTTCGGATCAGACATACAGCACCTTCCGCGAGTACATCCAACACATCCGGAAAGACCATCATGTCAAGGATCCGCGTGCGTGTGCGGTCAGCGGGTGTCCTGCCGTCATCGAGGACCTATCGCAACTTGACGAGCACATGCGTACGGTGCACGACGTTGTGTGCCAGGTGCCGGGTTGTGGAGTACGGTATGCGCGAGACTATAAGATGGGTAAGCATATGGTACACGTTCACAAGCAGAGTAGCGAGAGCCTCAGACGGTCCATGATGAATCCCAATGCCATGTATATGACCTTCCCTCCGTGTCCATACTTCGGCTGTACTAGTGGTGTGTTCAGCCACCCCCTTGAGTACAACTTGCACATCGGCTCGCATTATAGACGACTTGTGTTCTGTTCAGAAGCGAATTGCGACGCGACCTCGAGCATTAAGGGCTACTTGAAACACCGGCAGTCGGCTCACGGTCTCAATGGCAACAGTTACAAGTGCCACCCGTGTAAAGATTCGTTTGCTTCCATAACAGCATATTCGTTCCATCTAGTGGCCTGGCACAGTCCTGGGGAGGAGTTTGTCTGTGCACTCGTCGGCTGTGGCGTGAAGTTCAAAACGCCTACAGAGATGGACGATCACATGCGCATCTGCCACGACTACCACTGTCCAGAGCTTAATTGTGGCGCACGCTTTGCGGCGAAGGCGCGTCTGACCAAACATATGTCAGTTGAACACGGACATAAACGCCTGACCAGACATCTGTCAGTTCCACCCGTACACAAACGCAGTGACAATGTTGCAAAGGGCGATCGGAACCCGCCCCCATTGACTGACCGGATGACGTTACTGGAGACTCCTCGAGGTATTTCGGGTGAGGGCCAGATTTTGGCTCATTCTGAACATGAGATCAATAAGAATAAGGCAATAGGTAATCCTAGAGCTACCCAGGTACAGCCCATACAAGGAGTAGTACAGAGTCAACCGGCGAGATTATCGAGATTCGGAGTACCGCCGGATTGGGCTAAAAACCCACCATCGTCTGTGCTGAACCAGGGTCAGGACCCCACACATGGACGGAATCAGGAGCAGTTTATGGGTGTTACCAGAAATAGAAACAATCAGGGTCAGGCCAACGGGCACTTCAGGTTAGAAATGGCTCAGAATCAGCCGGCGATCGATCCTAATTTTGGACTGAATTTGAATCGAGCTGTGAATCATTCCAGATTTGGAGAAGATCAGGGTCATGTGGCGAGTAACTCTAATTACGGACTGAATCCGGGTCAGGCAACAGGCGACCCCAACTTTAGATCGAATCAGGGTCAGGCTATGAACAATGCTAGACCCGATTATGGCATGGTAGTCATGTATAGATGTCCGTATTTTGCGTGTAGCGCCACGTTTGAATCGTCAGAGCTGCTCGATAAACACATTGTGGTGCACTACCGTAGGTGGGTGTACTGCGGGCAACCGCGCTGTGGAGAAATAGTCGACGTAGAAAAATACATAGCACACAATGCAAAAGTACACGCCGGCGCGGGTGGCTTGAGGTGCCGTTCATGCAACATGCTTTTCCGATCAGTCGATGCCTTGAAGCAGCATCAGAACCGAATTCACAGGAAGGAGTTGTATGAAGAAGCATGTGCGCTGACAGGATGCACGGTGCCATCGGCAAAGGACGCGAGTATTAGTGAGCACATGCGTCTGTACCACGACTTCGTCTGCCCAGCGGATAGCTGCAACGGGCGTTTCACGAGCGACAAGCTCTATCATGCACATGTCAGACGTCTGCACCCGGAGTATATTTGGAACGCTGATCGGAGATAAAGGCCTTTGTAGAGCATTGGCGATGTAGTCTTCTGGTATATGGGGAATGTACCTGGGGAAGTGCTTTGAATTGGAAAAAGGTATGCAAGAATTCAAGTTGAAGATGACCGCGGCAACGTGCAAACTTTAGACTCACAAAGCATGAATATATGAGGTGGACCGAGTGACAGCATGTGATCCTATCAAGTTGCTGCGAATCGTTGCATGAATATATGAGGTGGGCCGAGTGACAGCATGTGATCCTATCAAGTTGCTGCGAATCGTTGCATGAATATATGAGGTGGACCGAGTGACAGCATGTGATCCTATCAAGTTGCTGCGAATCGTTGCATGAATATATGAGGTGGACCGAGTGACAGCATGTGATCCTATCAAGTTGCTGCGAATCGTTTCAGACCACCTGATCTGGTTTCTAATAATGACATTACCTCGCGAGGCATTGCGAATTTAAAAATGAGAGTAAACATTTGACTCCGCAAGTGCGTTTGTCGGTCATTGTGTACTAAAATTGCTCTCGAGTATACTACCGTTCTATGAATATGCGATTCCATTTGGCTTGTATCGCCTGTCGTCTATAAAAAGAGGCATTACTTGTGATATTTTTCACCTTTTATTTCTGAATACTTTTATGTGATTCTGATCCAATCTCGCCGGTTATTTGTAGCTACTGATTAGATCAGTTTGTTCGAAGCGACATGTACAACCTCTGGCATACCACTTACAAGGGTGTCGTTTAATAACATAATATTGTGTCCACTCGAGGGGCCTTTCAGCATTTAAATTTATTAACAGGAATGCGTATGCGATGGGTATTATATACCTACACAGTATATTTATACATACACACACACACACACATATATATATACATGCAT
>NW_014038787.1:7521-11397 GCF_001186125.1 Sphaeroforma arctica JP610 | reverse complement strand
GCATGTTATATGTACGTACCTGAAGTGATGTGGTGGCTCGTTGCTGCGCGTCTTGTGATATTTAATCATCAGACATTCCGTGGTTTGTCTAGTCGCCTCTTCAACCGTGGAGCTTTTATACGTTCCAGAGCATTTAAACACAGGTGCGCGCAGGTCCCTGTTCCTGATATGGAATCTATCGCTACTTTGAGTAACTGAATTATGACAACAGGTCTGAT
This sequence comes from Sphaeroforma arctica JP610, assembly GCF_001186125.1. Taxonomy (NCBI): domain Eukaryota; class Ichthyosporea; order Ichthyophonida; genus Sphaeroforma; species Sphaeroforma arctica. Next base: position 11,179 of record NW_014038787.1, on the reverse strand, counting down.
AGGATATACATAGCCACATACAGATTTACAGCCCTACTTAAATTAGAGAATATTACACCGAATATTTTATGTTCACTCTTATCTGTATCCTTCTGTGGCATTTTTAATTTTGCGTCAATCAACTGCGTGGATATTATCCGAATCAAATTTGGCAGTAATTTGGACAGTCCTGAAACTGGAGTCAAGTCTTCAAAAAATATACAGATAAATACATACAATACCTATTTAGAGAGAAAGCGTACCATTCAGTTGTGACGTGACAGTATGTAAATCGACGTAAATATTTACTTGAGCTCCACTTCGTGGGCTGAGGATGGCCACTCGAGGATACTGTACACGTTACTTTATGTGTGGACAATTATAACTATATCGGACTAGATATGTGCAGATCCTATCTTGTTGCTGACATTGTTGGTTACAACAGGCGAGACGTTTGAGCAAACGTGTATACGCTAGCGCAGTCCACGTACTGTTCAAGTGCGGTTGATTGTATTGAACTTCTAACAACAGTAATTTCAATGCTCGAAAATGAAAGATTCAAACACTCGCAAACGAATGTTTCCGAGAACTAGATTTCATTTTAATGGTGATCACCTTGCCCGCACTAAGTATAGGCGTCATCATCTCTAAGGTCACAACTCTATGTTTTCGACATACACGATAAAAGAGTACATCGTGATGATTCGCTTGGAGGTTAACAAATAGAAAGGGATCCGGCCATGTATTCTCACTCGACTTAGCTACGTTGAGCTTCGAAGTAGCCACGGTATATCTCAACTCCCTATCGATTAATCAGCACCATTTAATACATTGCACTGTTTTCAAAGGTTTACTGCACCACTTTTGCTCAGTCGTACATAGAAAGTGTTTGTGTTCCAACTACTTGATTGACACGTGAATCAGGCTCAGAACTTTAAAACTGTAGCAATCCAATTCATTTTACCGTACGCATTCTCAAATACATCCCAATATTCAGTGCCTCTAGTTCAGATACATTCCTCATACCGTTTATTACAACTGTCGCTCAACTACAATTTGTGTGTCCAATTCAATTAGGATTTAACCCATTTGAAAACAAGTGGTCAACTGGCTCGAATTCGAAGCGATTTATTTAAAAAAAGGTTAGTTCTGAGCTTTTCGTCCTTGGTCATTCTTTCAGCTCTTCACGCTATAAAACTATTGGTGTGCATTCAACTTCGTGTATATTGTGTATACAGTTCGTGGTGTAGACGGATACAACCACTGACTAATAGTACCGTGTTGATATTTGATTCATATCCTGGGGCAGCAGACTTGAAACAGTCTCTTGGTCTCGGGAGGCTATGTGTGTGATTTCATAGCCTGGGGGCTCGGTAGGTGTGGTATTAGTTCATTGAATATGTTATGACCTTGATTTGAAATACCATACATATTTTAAATAAATAGCCTCCACTTTCGTTAGGCGTCCTTCTTCGAGTGTGTAACAAAATACAACAAAGGATCACACACTTTACACGTACATAAATGGCCTTATACAAGGCTGTTTTACACCTGGGTGCAAAACCCAAAACCGCTGAACCCTACATAGTATTTATTACAAGGAGCCGATAAGTAAATAGATCGCCTTGATTCGCTTGACTAAAAATAATTTTTAGCGCAGACTTTTTTTTAGCTCAATATTATTTTACTTCTTCGATACATAGTGCCTCTCTCTGCGGTAGACCGAGAGATGTGTCATTCTGACTTCTTTACACAGTACACACCCTACACACTGAACACTGTTGACAACTACCAACGCTCAAAGGCAAAGCAGTTTGGACTGGGGTTGATTAATGAACAGAAACGGTTGCTGCAGAGAGTCTTCCCACCCCCCGTTCACTTAGACCTCGCTCATCGCCTGTAGCATACTTTAGACGTCGCACCTGCGGCACATGATATTCACACGAGAGCAAAACTCCAAGCTTTAAAACACAATCTAAACATGTCTGGACGGTCATCTCCGTTCCCTGAGGAGGATGGGGTGCCTTTGGGGGCCATGCGAGTTCCTGGCAGCGGGCGTAACCTTGTACTAAACGGCACTGCTTCACCCCTCCAGACGAACAACTCAACTGATGTCGACGATGTCACTTACGTGTTGGATTCATTGTCCACGCTCTCATACATAGACGCAGCCGCACTGCGATGCAGTGTGCGCACACTACTGACTCCATTAGCGGGCACGCAGTCACATGGTGCACACGAGAGTCAAGCAAGTCCACACGATACGACATCTGTGCACGCACCTGTCAAGCACAGGCCCACACACTCGCCTACCAAACACAAGCACATACACTCCGCCGCGTACACGGCCAAACACGTGGCATATGCGGATGAGAAGCCTATAGCTTTTGAATTGAGCCATAGAGAAGTACCTCTGTTAGACATGTACACATGCCTGTTGGATCGGTCGTGCACATTGAAGTCAGCGGCGACGCAACGCGCACAGTTGCTGAGCTTGTTCCGGGATAGACTGGTAGCATTTACACCCAGAGATGCACAGATACTGTCTGTTAATGACACCCGCTGCAGTGCAGAAGCAATCGCATTGAAAGGAGAGACTATGAAAGATGGGGCAGGGGATGACAGTAGACACGAGAGTGCACCCTTGGCACATGCACACACGCAACCACCGCAGGAACAGTTCTCGCACGTGGACACGCAATCCATTACAAAAGCGCAAGAGTACTTACTTACCAACGATCAAGCTCAATCAACTGCTCATCCCCCCACTACTGCATTACCGAAAGCGTCACCTCGGCCGTCGCCTACACCATCACCAAGACCCTCTCCAAGACCCTCTCCTAGGCCAAATAGGTGGGCAAGTGCTGCCACTGACACCACCAGACACGCCTTAGCAACCGACGACTATGCCGAGAAAGCCCCCCACAGGCCACCCAGAAGACGTTCATCCAGTGCTGCGTTGACTGTCAAACGCGACGCAGCGCTGAGTGTGGGAACCAAAGACACTGCTGAGACAGCTACAGCAGCAGAGGAAGCAACAACACCCGAGAATGCCACAGACGACACCGCCGAGATGCCGACAGGCATGGACAAGCCATCTGCCCCAAGCCAACACCCTCCCAGTCCAACGAGTGAGTCCAAACCCACAGCCATTCACACGTCAATGACAGCCAGCTACGCAGCTACAGACGCGACGACGACGGATGACACTGCGGAAGGGGGTGGGCCAGAAACAAGTGCACACAGCCATCCACGTGACACGGACGCAGGGGCCGCTAATGAGCTCAACCGGAAGACGAGAAAGAAGAAGGTGGTGCTAGGCCTATTAGAAGAGACTGCACAGACAGACAACGAGCAGCCCAGGACACGGGCACAGACACAGGCACAGGCACAGGCACAGGCACAGGCAAAGGCAACGCCAAACCAACCGCCTCAGGGCACGCAGTCTCCTCGACCATCTATTGCGGGAGGGGAAAGACTGTCAATGGGAAGCCAGGAACAGAAGGGACCACGGGTATGTCATAGCGCTTGTATATATCTAGACATATTTGGGTATATTATTCGGTCACCTGAACGAATATGTGTCTGTATAGTGCACACTAACAAGAACGAGAAAGAAAATACAGGTGTAGATACAGTAGACGGTGCATTCGTATATGTATGTGTATATGTGTATCTA
>NW_014038787.1:4480-7200 GCF_001186125.1 Sphaeroforma arctica JP610 | reverse complement strand
AAATAGGCTGAACGATTGAGGTGGCTGTGCGTGCAAATCTGTATGTTTATAGAAACATGCACAATTGTACACCCTTATGCAGATATATATGTGAGATATCTGTATGTAAACATATATGAATGTGTTGATACACAAATCTGCGTCATATTGGCGCTCATATATTCCTAGTTGTCTGCTTATTGTTTGACTAAGTGCGTCAAATCCATGTCTCTATTTGTATTTGCGTGTATGGTTACATTTAATGTTCAGGGCGTTCTTGTTGCTACGGTGCCAGAACAAGTGAAAGTGTTGCAGATCGGTTCATCTGCGTAGATCAACTTATTCTGTGATGTAGATATATACTTAAACACCACATTCGTTATCCGAGTATCAGTCCTAGTATGCATATTCGCATATGCGTTACACTTAGTACTCAGGTGTATGTATGTTTGGACATACAATCAAGTATGTATGGCTGTGTTCAATGCAATTTTCCGTACCGGCTATGACACAATATGAGTCGTTTACTTTTTTCCTACACACACAGTACACATCTAGTCTAACGTGTATTATATTTACAACAGAAGAATCACAGTTATACGTATCAACTTCAGATATCAAAGTCGCACACGTGTATTTATATGCAGTCCATACCTACAACATGCATGTAAGGCCATTCTCATGAATATGCACATACGCACACACCTAAGCTAGACATACATCATAACTCTGAACACTTTCGCACTCCTTTAGAGCATGGGCGTAGCACTCGCTTGCACAGTCTAAATCGAAATGCCACCATTGGCAGTAGCTTCGTACGCCACCGAGTGTTTTTCTGTTCATTCGATCACCCAACAGTATGTGCCAACTGCAGACCTCTTGTGGACAGGTGTTGCGCGACTATTATTTATGATTGTGTCACTTCAGAGACACGTCTATAGAGTTATGTGTGTTGGCTATTATTTATGGTTGTTTTACTTCAGAGACATATCTATAGAGTTATGTGTGTTTTGGCTATTATTTATGGTCGTGTTACTTCAGAGACATATATATAGAGTTATGTGTGTTTTGGCTATTATTTATGGTCGTGTTACTTCAGAGACGTATCTATAGTATTATGTGTGTGTTGGCTATTATTTATGGTTGCGCTACTTCAGAGACATATCAATAGATTTATGCGTGTGTTGGCTATTATTTATGGTTGTGATACTTCAGAGATATATCTATAGAGTTACGCGTGTGTTTCCTGGCTATGGTTCCTTTGCATTTGACTATTAAGTGTATGTGTACGGCAGTATACGTATGTTTGTGTTACCAACAAAATATATCTATAGAGTTTCTTTTTGTGACGCTATGTGATGCTATGGAGTCCGTCATGTGTGTAATTATAGACTTGTATTTGTTCTATTTAAAACTCTAGTTCTCAGTTTTCATGCAGAGATTGCACCCCTTGTCATTTGATCTAAGGCATCTGTTCCTCGAATGTTCGCTCATACTGTTTCCTTTCCACTGTCGCGTGCTGCGTGGCAGGAAGAGAATGCGGTGTTTGTGGTGGACTATGCGGTGCTTGAGCCTCTGCGTGTGCTGATTGGTGAATTGGTGGCGGTCCATTTGACGGAGCCCAGGTGCAGTCGGCTGGTGCAGGAGACAGACACCCCGGCGCACCTGTGCCAACGGCTGATGCACGTATTCTACGACCTGGTCTATGGCCACACCCACACCAACACACACCCACGCGATACGGACACCCACAACATACACACAGATGACCCGCTGGTGAGTGTAGACGGTGCGCTTAGGAGTTTAGTGTTTTGGGGTTTTAGTTTGTTAGTGAGTGGTTGAGATGGTTCTGAGGTGGCTCTGCGTGTGTGCCATGTGATATGCTTTGGCATCAGCCCATCGTGCCGTGTGATGTTTTAGGGTTTAGGGTTCCAGTGCCGTGTGAGTCATTGCTCTCACTTATATATCTCGTGGGTGTTTTGTTCGTTTATTCTGTCATTGCAATGAGGGTGTATATAGTTGGGTGTAGAATGTGAGACATGCGTCCAGCAACACTGCACATTGTTGCGCTCTTATGCCTTGTAGGGTAAGACAACCTACTCAATCCCTTTCTTTCCTCGCACGTGTCGGCTGCCCAAAATGTACGACCTCAGGGAGCAGCCACCGCGGAGCACGCAGCTGCATCTGACTCGCTTTCGACTCGAGAAGCCTTTCCATTGGATGGTATAAATAGCTTCTCAGTGCAGAACGCACCTGACGGTGTATCCAAGCTGTCAGATCGCGAGAAGAAACAGATTGTGTTGAGCTTTAAGCAGCTGCTGTTGGAAACGCTCCTCTCCGGAACACCCCGCGAGGAGTGTGCGCCTGGCATTGCAGGTGTGTATATCAGTCCTTCTGCTTTGTGTGTTGACTGAGATTGTGTATGTGTGGGTGAGAGTTGTTGATGTGAGATGAGTATGTTGTTGTGCGTTGGTTCACATGTGGATTATGTGTAAATGTGGGTTGGCCGGTGTGTGTTGATTGTAGATGTGTAATTGTGTGTTGTTTGTGTTGTGTGCCAGGTGTGACTTCACTGCGTCATTTTCTACAACCCTAAAACTGCAGATAACTGACTACGATGACAGTTGTCTACGCAGTTGAAGTACTTTTAATTGTATGTGTCAGCATCAATGTCTATTTTTTTGACCATAAGTAGTATAACTTAGTTAACAATCTAAAAGCGAATATACACACACACACAC
>NW_014038787.1:0-2600 GCF_001186125.1 Sphaeroforma arctica JP610 | reverse complement strand
CATACATACATACATATATACATAAATACACATGTACGTGTATGACTAGTACACAATTGCATCTATTTTCGTGCCTGTGTGTAACTGATGAATGCTTCTATTCGCATTAACGGTCAGTCGGTGGAGCATGAAATGGAGCACAGACTCGACTTACTCGACAGCCAACCACGCTACGAAGAATCCGATTTTGAAACCCAAACAGAGTATGTGCAGTGGCGACAGGCGCTGAGAGAGGGCGTGCTCAAAACACTTCATGAATTCCGTACGGAAACCAACCAACCAGAATCAGGCGATGCGTCTCTGGACCAATCAGATCGCAGAGAAATTATACCGCAGGCCGTATCAGATAACACACCAACCACCGTGGCACAAGCAGACAGTGGAGATGACTCCACACTGCAGTCCCTTGCGCCAAAGACGGGACAGGGGCATTCACCACAGGCATCAGCCGCAGCAGAACCAGAGCACCCCACCACGCGGTATGTGTTATGTGACACATCCAAGAGATGTGCACCACACCACACCACACCCACACGAGAGCGTCTGCCCTATTGTAGAGGTGCACATGCCACTGCTACACATGTGTGTCATGCCACAGAGTCTATGCAACGCCAGTAGGCTAAACGGGACCATAGTTTGTCGTCTTCGTGGCACTGGCCAGTCCCTCGCTGGACGGTTGATACTGGTGCTGGCAGTGTTGTTGAAGAAATAGTAGACATAAGCGGCTTTGGTAGTTGCGATAGGGGGAATGATACTGGCAAGGGGACCGGCGTACAAACACCACTGGTGATAGCGTTAGTTAGTACGTGCCAATTGCCTCATAGGCCTTAGAACACATCGCATCCGCAGATTGTGTGAGTTGGGGTGTCGTGTATTCGCTCAAGGTCATATCTGCATGCAATTACTCACCTACCTAGCGTTACCATCCTATGCCCATCCAACCCAAGTGTCTAGCCACCCCTGTCTCAAGGCTACATCCGCATGCAATCACTCACCTACCTAGAATTACCATCCTATGCCCATCCAACACAAGTGTCTAACCACCCCTGTGGGCTTTTGTTGTTATCCGCAGGGATCGCTTCTGTGGCAGCCTGCACATCACCGTGAAGAGTGCCGGGCACACAACACCACACAACACCACAATGCACAGCACTCTGTCCACAGACGGCAATGGAGGCGACAGCGCATACTCGGACGAAGACTCAGACGACGACAGCGAGTGCGAACAACTACCCAGGAGACCACAAGGTATGGCAATAACAACACACTACACAGCCACTCTATGTCAATACAACCACTCTGCATAACCACTGGGGGCAGACGTCAACCACACACGTGTCACAACATTCAACCACACTACATGGGAAATATGTATGTGTGCTATCATCACACAACCACACTGTATAGACAATGTGTGTGTGTCATCAACAAACAACCACACTACATATACGCTGTGTGCACAAACACATATCTTCACCACATACGCACCATGTCTCAACAACCCCATGCCAATTCAAATGGTGCATGTCATGTGTTGTGCGTGAATCTTACAGTGCGCTGTGCGATATTTGTTGAGCAGCTAAGCAACAAATAGAACAGTTGGTGGTGATTGAACCATCGCCTCTTAGCCAAACCTCAACAGTGCCGCACTGATTGTGTACCCGTGACCGTTTACGACTCACTGATTAGTCCCTTATGACGCACGCACAACTTATCGATTGGCTAACAATGGCTCACTGGTGACTCATGCGTCGGTCACTGATGGCTTACAGCAAGTGTATGGATGACGCATTGATTTTTGACCGAGGACTCATTGATGACTCACTTCTGTGCTGTTAATGTTGCGGTGGTCTAGCAGACAGTCACCACCTGCCCATGTGCGATGCGTGCGCGCCCAGCCAGAAGCATTTACGTGTACGCCGTATGGACATGCGTGATGTGGACAGCGAGGTTGCCATGGCAACCACCTATGCACACACGCTGTCGCTGGATGTACCGTTGCCCACGGCCAGTGTGCACATGGACTTGTGGGGTGTGCGCAACCCGAGTGAGGCAGCATACACCATCGCACTCTTCAACCCCTGGCAGTCCGACGATCTCATTGGCTGCGACACTCCGATCATTGATCCCAGCAGCAAGGTGTGTCATGTGCAAATGCCTACGGTTGATATGAACGCCAAGATGCAATGGCTGGTGACATACCTTATAACTCGTGCTACGTGAGTAGTTTTGGTGTGGCAGTATGTAACATAGCTTAATACGATGGCTGGTGACATGTCTTGTAAATCGTGCTGTGTATACTTTTCCTGTGTCAGTATGTACCATAGCTTATGGGTCCTATACCCTAACCCCACAACCCTGTTGAGCGTAGACATCCCGTTTGTTTTTCCTCGTACTCTCGCTATAACACCTCCTCTGATCGTCCAGGATATCACCTGGACCCACATGCACTGTACCAGTGAGAGTGTATGTGGATGCTGCATGGTTTATATCACCTGGGCCCACATGCACTGTACCTGTGAGAGTTTTTGTGAATGCTGCATGGATTATATCACCATGGACCCACATGCACTGTACCTGTGAGAGTGGATGTGGATGCT
>NW_014038788.1:3927-11407 GCF_001186125.1 Sphaeroforma arctica JP610 | reverse complement strand
TGTGTGTGTGTGTGTGTGTGTGTGTGTGTGTGTGTGTGTGTGTGTGTGAGTGTGTGTGCGTGTGCGTGTGTGCGAGTGTGTGTGTCTGAATGTATATGTATATGTAGATATATATATATATATATATATATATACTCTAATATATACACTTACATATTTACACGTATATATATGTTTGTATTCAAATACCTTGTAAAGTTGTTATAAACACACATGATATCAAACGGTCATCGATTATAGCTTAATAAACAAATGTAGGTGATTTGGCAGTGAAATGATAAGCAATTCATATCATACCTGCTTTGGCTCCAACGGATCCACCAACGATGGGTCCGAGGATGATTGCACCCACACCCATCACGGCACCCCCGCCCACACTTAGAAGGCCCTGACCAGTGCCACTAGCAGCATTCTGAGGCTGGGCATCCTTACGTGCTTGTTTGTCTGCGTCTATTTTGTCTTTGGCAGCCTTTACCAATTCCTCTGGTTTTGTCAAAGTTGCTGATGTATCCTTTGGTTCACTCATGATGTCTCACAGATCGAGGCATTCAGTGCTTAATTCTGATTACACTTACAATTGGGGCTGAGTAGTATGATATGAATGTCTATATACACATATAATCGCAACTATTGATAGATACATTATTCACTTGATGCATAGCTACTCTACGATACGAAATATAAAGTAAACATCACGATTCATGAATATTCTCGTTATCGAATAAAAAGGAGTAGATCGGATTAGGAGGTTTGGGTTTGTTGACACTTGACGCTTTGACATTTGACAGTGTTGGGATCGAGTGTACTTTTATTTTCGAGAAAAAAAACATTATTTTGTTTATTTTGTTTATAAAAAAAAGGGCTTCAGCCCAAGGCCCCAAGCCCCCAAGGCCTTCCCAGCCAGCACTGCCAGCAGGGACCACTCCTTAGCTGTACGAACGCCCCTACAAAGAGGTGTTCGCTCAGTGTTAACAAGCGCCTGCCGTCAAGGTCAGCCTGACCAGACCACCCACGCCAATACCCACAATAAGTGTATGAGATGTATCTCACTCAACCCTATACACGTAAGAGAGAACTGTGTGAACCCATTGTAGACAAGGAAAGGTTACGCTGCCATGCGCGCTTTGACTGATGCTTTCTGTGCTGCTGTTCTGTACCCATAACCCATGTACGCTCGATATTTCCACTCCGTTGCTGCGGCAATCTCGTCCGGTTCCGCGCCTGCATCCTTCAGCGCCGTGAGGCCGCCAATGCGGTAGATATGGTCTCGGTATCCATATATCTCTAGTTTGGCTGCGGCGAACGTGGCCTTCGTATCTTTCTTGAATTGTTCCTTTGTGTATGTTTCACCTTCCAGGGAGAATATATAGCTTAGCTGTGAGTAAAAGCCAGGATTGCAAAGCTTGTCCTGGACATATGTGAGTTCTTCGAGGGTTTTTGGCAAGCGGACATACTACTGTGTAGGTTTGAGCATGATATGTATTGGCGCGACATGTGAATTTTGTCAGAATAAGCCTCATACACGGACTCCACTGTAATCTCTGAGATTCGCAGTAAACAAGCCATGCAAGTGGCTGCCCAAAATTGGATCCAGCGACGCTGGGTAACTTTTCCGTTGATGGCCATGTATCGTGTGATGGCCTTGTGATAGTAGAAAGTGATATGTAGGTTGGCTGCGCGATACAAAGAACGAGTATATGATAAATAGACGTGATTGAGCTGAGTTGAAGCCCTTGCATACCGAGCCAACTAAGATCATGGACTAGTAGAAGTAACGATGCTGTATGCTCAGCCAGGCCGCAGTCGTTCGCGGCGCGCGTTTAATAGCCAGCATTGACTTGATAATTGTATGCCGACGGCGCGGTTCTGTTTGATCCAAACGGAAGAGCCGTATCAACTGTTTTTGTATAGAAAAAATGGGAGCAGATATAAAGAGATATAAATTTTTAGTTCATTATTTACAGTGACTAATAAAAATGTATATACAGTGACCAATATATAAGTGACGAGATGGTGTGACTGTTAGAGCCATCTTGGCTTGATACGTCGTGTAGCGTCGCTGGAAGCCGGCCTCGTTTTTTTTTTTTGAACAAAGTGATGTGTTGCCGCCGCCTGCTACTGCTTCATGTTGGTCTGGAGGTGTCTTGCCTCGGACTAGGCCTCTCTCAGAATTGGGTGCCATTCTACAGACGGAATAATGTATTCCGTTGCGAACTTCTTGCGATATTCGGACATGATAATACGCCGGTCCACTAATCGGAAAGCTATAGATTCCACTCATCAGTGGCGCTGCCTGTGGGATAGTTGCTGACAGCCAATTCAGTGAGCCAGACAAACTTTGGCATTCTTTGGACATCGTGGTCTTTGTGTGATTCAGCCCAGCTGCAAAATAGGGCTTCGTACTTTGCGTGTTTTATAAGTGAGATTGACATGTTGTGAAAAATTGTGTTAAATATAACGCCACAATACTCAGCAGATGTGACTGCTGCCAGCGTCTTATGCTCGTGCAACTAGAACGTTTATTGTATCTAGCAGCGCTAACAGAGCATCTAACTAAGCGAAAGCTTGTGCACCGTGAGAAATCGTTCATTTTCATACTGCTGTATCCATAACGCGAGTGTTGAAATGATAATCCAAACGGCAGAGTCGCTTTGAAATAAACATACCCATATATGCAAAACCCAGCAACAATACCTGCCATGGTAGCACTGGTAACAGATGGAAAGCTGCGGAGATATCATACACGCTGAGACGTGTGCCGACAGGCTGTTGAGCCAAATATCGCATAGCCCTCACCAGTGTATGGTTGCTGGGTTTCGGCGGGGTTCTGTGTTTGTTGATGGAATCCTTTCCATACGACAGATCATGAAACATCCGATGCTTGGAAGACCAATGGGGGAGATGCGGCAAAATGATAACTGGTCAATCTGTGTACGCAGAATGGGCCGAGTGTTCGACTTTTGCGACTCTCGTCGGGGATCGCGTCGGCTACCAGCTGTGGGATATCAAGAACTGAATAATGCGGGGGATATGTATAGTAGTTACAGGACCATCATACCCTGTATCCACGCCGTTTGCCAGGGCATCACAGAGCCACTTCGTCTCATCCTTGTCGTACGTTGCTAGTATTGTCGAAGTATCGGAAAATGAATAGGTGTCGTAGCTGCTTGTTTTATTCCGAGTGTGCTCGAGTCTGCCTCCCTATCCTCGTCCGAGTAGCCGGTGTTGCACGAAGTGCCTGTACTTTGTGAAGTTAACAAATTATCTCGCACGCACGCCTCATTAGTAATAACAGGTGGTGTCTCCGTGATAAGTATATTATGCAATCATGTATGTGAGATGCCCTGAGTGTGATGTGCTTCAGTTGCATGTGTCAGTCATTTTGATGTTTTATTGGTGGGTGGGGGAATGGCATATTTGCGCTCTTGTGTACATGGGTCCGAACAGCTGTTACTCGCAAACGCAAAACAGAATTGACTCTGTTTCTGATTTTTGCGAACACACGTGCAAAATCTGTGAAGTTGATAACACTCAGTGCATAGCAAATCAGAAAACCGATCTGACTTTCTGCTTGTCAGAAGTTGTATCAGTTGTAGGTCAAACAACCCGAGAGTAAATGTATTATCGTATGTTGGGCTTGCACGGCGATGTTTGTTGTCGATACTTTGCACTGTAGGTGCAGTGAACACATTACCTTGTTCACATAGCATCATAAGCCACTGCATCAAATCAAATACTGTTGCAACGGTACACCCAGCCTTATGTAATACATCCACATGAGAGGTGAACTTCTCTTTGGTGCGTTCGACTTTCACTCCTGCTATCGTATACTTGACTGCATCCGTGCGTTCTGCATCAGCGTCGTCGCGCGCTAATGTCTTCATTTGTGACAAAGACAAGATTTTGCCTTCTTCAAGCAGCACTTTCTGAGCATAAAAAGGTGCTGGAAGAAGAGTAGTCAAGCGGTAAAGTTGTATATCTCCTTGCCGAACAAAACGTAGACCGTGGCGCTCTTCGGCAGCTACAGTTAGTTGACGCTTCATGCGTTGACTATGATCTGGCAGAATTTACATTTCGACTTCCATACATTTCATCTCTGATATCTTGTGGAAGCGTTGGAGAGCCTTGTGTGAAGTCAGACAGAACATAATTGTGTTGTGTTGTAGAACCATTGAACTGATTTTTTGGTGGGGTAACCGTCTCCTCTGACGAGGGGTGGGGATTTAAATACTGAGGAGGTTGAGGGTAGTTCTAATACGTAAACGGATATTGATACGATGGCATCGATGGGTACCATCTGATCGTGTTTTGTGTTGGTTGGAAAGCCGTCCAAGGCATGTTATTGGTAGCGGACGGTTGTGAGTGCTGCGTATAGTGCTGCTGCTGATGCCAGTCCGAAGGGTTAAAAGATGTGTGTGGTTGTGCATCGTATCCTTGTAAAAATAGCGGGTTCCTAATAGTAGAAGCACATGTTAACGTATTTATAAACGTAATAACGTAATAACGTTTATACTCTTAATGACAACTTTTAGTTCCCCAGCCCAAAGGCGTGCTTGATGCTCAGGGTTCATATGAATATGACATTAACGTAACGGTCCCGATGTAAAAAGATGTCTCTCGAATTTACTTACTATCATCTCTTTCCGGCCAAGCACGCCTTATTCAGTAAAGCTTCAAATCTGTTTACCATAATTGTTATCTGCAGTTTGAACCAAAAACAACAAATATTCCGTGATCTTCTGGCGCTTCCAAGTTGCAACCAGTCACGAGTACGTATGATTGCAAGTGAGTGCATCACGAGTCCGGCATCATCTGAAATTCTAGCAACTCGGTGGTTTTAGTTCGAAACGCCAAAGATCGGAGATAGTGAATGCAGAATCCGCTGCTAACTTGGCTATGAAACAAGATAGATTTGTGATTGATTCTGAGCTGCGCGTAATTTTGACCGAGACGATTGTACACAGAGGGACAGGAGTTCGTCAAGAGTATAGGGGTTTTTTTTTACTACATATCGTCCAGATCGAAAAGACCGCTAGGACATTATCAATACGATTGGTTAAGTAATGTAAACAAATTACACTAGGCAGATTTTTAAGACCGGGCCAGAGGAACGAATCGATTGTTGGAACTAGTGGAATAGAGAATCAAATCCCTTCATATTACCCGATAGTAGATAAAGTCTCGTTCAATATGTACAGGATCCTAATTAAAAATATAGCAGGCGCGCCATTCTCAAAGGCACTTCTGACTGAGCTCATTTATTTCACTCCTAACACTCTTTCCTAAGCGCTACTCGATTTTGACCACTAAGTTTTGTCTAGAACTTTGAAAGAATTTAGTCCGTGGTACGGAATACAGGACGCTCTTATGGACTTCTCAATATGGATAAAGATAAATTGACACTTTATATCGCAGTAATGGCATTTGACATGCTGTCCGATAGAAATGAATAGTCAATTTTTAGACAAACTTCTGTAGGTTCGGAGTCACCAAATTCTCATTTTCAGATACATGGCAGCCCAGCTTCAATGACATCTGCAGGGAGACTCATGGGACCGAACCGGAGAAAATTGTCATCCTGGAAGAAGATAGCGCTCCCTCGCCCCAATCGTTTGTCTCACAGCCACAACATATGTCACAATATGTCTTCGTCAAACAAACGCTCTAGTACCGGTAACTGTACCTAGGGTACCGGACGATGAGGATGATAAATAACTGCATGGCCAGCAATAATCAGCACTACCGAATTCTGAACTTCCAACAAACGATTCAAAAATGGTGGACTTTACAGCTCGCATGGAACGAGCAAGGGACGCTGCTAACTTGAAGATGGATCGAAGCAAGAGTGAGTAGGCACATTTTCAGGTGAGAATGGCTCTTGAGCTGCGTGTGATTGAGACCGAAAAGACTGTGGAGGTTCAAAATTTCGTCAAGGATATAAGTAAGTTGCGTACTTCATATCGTCCGGATTGAAAAGACGTACAGGACCCTAATGATACGAGTGGTTTGGCAAGTTTGTCTAGAATTTTGAAGGAATTTGGTCAGATCATGTTTATCGCAATTCTGCGCAAGAATCTTCGGCTCGAAGCAGATCATAAAAGTTTTTTTATAAGTAAAATAATTAGAGGAGGCCAATGCAGCTGAAAACATGGAAGGAGAAAAACGAGATGACCGTCCATCTATTTTCAACGGACCCTTGACTGGAGTTATTGATATCTATCTGAAGAAAGAACGCCGGTATCTGACCATCTGTTTGATTGAGACACGCAGTTGCCTCGTGCCCAAACTAAGGAAATGTCGAACGACAGTTTGAACATGTGTGTTATTTGGGTACAGACCATCTTTTGGTCGAATATTTTCCGGAAGGATCAAGGGGTACGGTACGCAGACATGCATCAAACATACCCAGACAAGGCTGTGTGAGGTTTAAATTGAAGGACCTATTTATGGCATCATGAAACTCTCCGACCTAACGTGAACTGAATTTTATTCAAGAGTATACCAATTCTTTACGAAGCCATAGAATTGTCCACAATCTCACAAGAAGAGTGAGTCCAATACAAATGAAGGATCAGGTATTGGTCGAGACACTCATTCCGTTGCGGGCAATAACAAGGAAAACAGAGGATGGGACAAAGGTGGACGTCAATCGAGAACCAATTAAGGTGCTGATAGACACAAGAACAATGTCGACCTCCAAGGTGTCCCTATGAACAAACCTGTTCCGTCATCACTGCCACCTAAGCCTAAAAATAAGAGGTTAAGAATTGCAGTTAAGTACATTGCAGTTGACGCATACCCCAACATGAACCAAGTGGTCGATGTTACAATAGAGATACAGAAACAAGTATCGCGAAGTTTGTGGATTGTGTTGGAACTGGACTTGTAATAGCCGGGCCTCCACATTAGACTCTATGTTATAAACGTACTCTTAAGCAGTACGTAAATTATAAACGTACTCTTAAAAGTACGAGGAACTTAAGTTTTCTAAATGGTTTTTAATAGTTTTATTAATTAATACCTTTTCCTTTTTACATATCAGATATTTTGGACGAGGCCATTAAAAGGCCTCAGTAAAATACCAAACATAAGAGTTGGTCTAGTTCTATTAATAGAACTATATTTACTTTTCAACTTTATTTATATCTGAATACTTCGGTAGCGAGATGGCTCAACCGAATATAGGTTTCTAGGGGCTATTAACGTTACCTAGTTGATCCTCCGATCAGCCAACCAGATGTGCCAGTCTGATGAAGGCTAAGTCGGTAATTCTTGATAAGTGGCAAGTTGTTGGTAAAGACAATAACTAAGGACATCAAGAGTATTTTCTATATAAATTTTTTCTAAAGATAGGATTTTATGAGTCTCTCAGATTCGCCCCAATGAAACATATCATAGTTTCTAATAGAGCGACAACGAAACATTAAATACAATCCCTTCGGCGAACACAGTACTGAGAGGATTATATATAGGCAATGTC
>NW_014038788.1:0-3899 GCF_001186125.1 Sphaeroforma arctica JP610 | reverse complement strand
GAAGTTTACAATACTTAGAATTTACTTACGCGTTTATTTACTCTAAGGCGTTCATATCGCCTTAATAGACCGAATCTTACACATTTTAAAGTTAGCAAAGGTATTAATTACTTAGACTACTTAAGCGTAAAGGTAGATTAACTACCAAAAAAAATTCTTGTCCAAGCTAGTCCTTAAGAGACAAGCTAGTAGTCATAAGTTAAGAGTATGACCTAGAAAGACAATACTCCTTCTAAGAAGCGTAGAGCTGAAAAGAAGAGGATGGAGAGAGACGCCGCTGCTGCTGCCGCATTTAACGCGACCGCAGAAGAGGACAATCAATCCGTAACCGAAATCATTGCTACTGGTATTAATAACCAGGACAATACAACAGATAAGGGTGAAAACACTCCATTAAGAGAAAAGTCCCCTGAAAAAAGAGCCCGCGGGCCAACTAATGCGTCTGTTTCGAAGCTTACGTTTACGAAGCCAAGAAGCCACGCAAAAGGATCGGTTAAGACGATCCCTACTAAACCTGATGAGAACACTCAGAAGGATCTAACTCCAATTACGGAGAAAGGAGACAACCCGCTTAAGGGAGAGGATGAGAAGGAAAGCTCAGAGAGCCGACCCGAATCAGAATCAAACCAGCCATCGCACATAAGTAAGTTGATTGATGAGAACACTGAACTTAAGAATCAATTAGCCGCTCTTAAGAAGCGAATGACCTCGCAGGAGAAGGCGGTTGTTAAGAAACCGCGGGAGCAGACCTCAAACCTCAAACGAGAGACCCCAACAAAAAAACGTCCACGTCAATCTACTCAATTTACACGCCCTGTTAAGAAAGTGCGTGCGGAGAACAAGGAACCTGCATACAAGCAGGTTAAGAAATGTGCTGATGAGAAATGTGGTTATGACATGTACCAGTTAACCCCTAAGGGTTACTGGAACGGAAAGCATACCCAATCTTATAAACACTATCTTACAAAATGCAATAATTGTAAGAAGACCAATGGCTACCACACTAAATCGTGTAACGTCAGACCCAACATTAAGTTAGAGTAAAGGTACTACCAGGTACAATCGTTACACAGACAATACAACGACTCTTTAGATGAGCGTGTAATAATCCCTGTATACTGCAATGGAAATAAAATCCTTGCGATGATTGATCCTGGTTCAGAAATTTAATGTAAATCCGATCGCTTTGCATTAATAAAAGTTATCGAAAGGAGAACACAAACAACTTACTTCATTTTAGCTGATGATAAAACTTCTAAGTGTGATACCATGGCCACAGATGTTAAAATCTCCCTGGCCGATGATAGGAGTATCACTACCCAAGCTGTGGTAGTTAAGATGTCACAGAAGTACGACATTCTACTCGGAATGAGCGATTGACTCACTCTAGTTATAACCGTATCTGGTCTACCAAACAACATAGATCCATTAAAGGATCAGTCAGACGATAACTGTTTGGATCCATTATAGCCCCCGTCAGACACAGTCAAGGCATTAATACCTGACTTTGCGAACAAAATCATGGGTCTAATTCTAGTTAATAAGAAGATAAAGATCACAGATTGGGCAAAATTCCGTTTTAACGACGGTTATGTCAGCCTTGACTTAACCAAGGTGGACTTTACACCGCTAAAGTGTTCCTCAAGGAACCATGTATCCTGGAGACACGAGGCTGTGGTAAAAGAACAAGTTGAGAAATGGCTAGCAGATGGAGTGATAGAAATTAACTATCAACAGACGCCAGTTAACTTGGCACTGCTAGCCGTCGACCAACATAACTCTGACGGATCGTTTAAGAAAGTCAGAGTATGTTTAGATATGAGTCCGATAATAAGATATTGCCGAGTCATAGCTTCCACTTACCTCGTATTAACGAGCTACTGCGAAGGATGGAAGGTGCTACAGTGTTTACAACTATAGACCTTACACAATGATACCATCAATTGCAGGTATATGAACCACATCGTAAATACTTTACTTTTGCGTGGAAAAGTAAACAATACAGGTTCAGAGGTGCACCTTTCGGGTTACAATCTTTACCAGCATTCTTCCAACAAGTAATGGAAGAAATGTTTGCAGATATGCCTAACGTGCAAGTCTACATAGATGACATAGTCATCTTTTCCAAAACTAATGGCGAACACGCCGCATTAGTCAGACGAGTCCCTAAAAGACTTAACGAGCAAAACTTCAAGATTGATGAGAAGAAATGTCACTTCGCCATGAGCGAAATACAGCTCTTAGGCTACCGAATATCTGGGGAAGGTATTAAAATCGACCCCGGTAAGGTAGAACACCTGTTAGATTGGCGAACACCAACTACAGGAAGAAATGTTAACAGCATGTGTGGGTTTGTAAACTTCTGTTCAGATGGAGTACCACACTTGGCTGACTACCATAAACCTTTTGGACACTTAAGATGTCATAAAGGCAAGCTAGGATACTTGTGGACTAAAGAGTGTGATGACGCATTTAAAGCGCTCAATCACGCAGTCCAGCAAGCCCCTGTTGTACAAGGACCAGTCGATGGCGTGCCGTTTGAAATAGCAACGGACGCCTCCGACTTAGCCTTAGGAGGAGTATTATATCAGGTTATAGATAACAAACCTAGATATATACAATTCTTTAGTCGAGCAATGAATGCTTCACAGTTGAATTACCCAACTGTTAAACAAGGGCTATTAACCATAGTGGCAGCTCTAACACACTTCCGAGATTACTTATACGGAACAGCATTTACGCTGATGTGTGATCAAAAATCTCTTCAATATATGAAAGAGATGAAACCCGACTCACAATTACTGAGTCGCTGGCATGATACAATATCAAAGTTTCATTTTAATATAAAACATATGCCAGGAATACATAACCATTTACCGGATATGTTATCACGCTCTGTACTTGACTTTAATAAATCCGTACGTGAGTTACTAGCCACTGATTGGAAAGGTAACCCCAGGTGGTTTGAACTGGCTCAAAAGATATTTGGGCCACATACCATAAAAATGGTTGCTGCACATTATAATGCACAACTATCGAATTACAGGACTTTTAAATCATCCTTTGGGAGACGCCTTTCAAATAGACCTCTCCAAACATAATGCGTGGGCTAATCCACCATGGCCGTTAATTGTCCAGCTTTTAAATTATGTTCATATACATAAAGCTACCATCACGCTGTGTTGCCCATTACGGAGTGAAGATCCATGGCTCAATAAATTATTAAGCATGATACCATGCGAGCCAACATATTTAGATAGGGAAGTAGATTCTTTCCTATATCAGGGTACCCGAGCCGTCCAGAAGACGCCCTGGAGACATACTATAATATGTCGTATAGGTCCTATTGAAACAATCAAATGGACCCCTTCTGAGACCTTCCTTAACAAGGTCAAAGAATCAGAGATTCCACTCTCTACCCAATTGAACGTTAAGCAGTTGAAAGGTAACGCAGCACTAGAAGTCTGTGCACAAGAAATACAATCTACTAATGACACTACTGTTAAGAAGCGTCAGTCTCTAGCTAGGACTCTGTTCAATAACATAAAGTCCAAGCCCGAGGTCATTCAACCCCTATTTCTAAAGGGATTAATGAAAGACAATCCTGAAGCGTATACACATATAATGCGACTATTTTATAAGTAAGGTGTATCTAACGCACATGAGCGCACTAATGACACTCATGCGAAAGCAGGACAGGAGTCTGGAAACACTACAGACTTAGAGATCACGCAAGTGGATTCTCAACATCATACCATTATTCTGGAGGAGCAGAATGATAAAAAAATTCTTGCTTGGCTGACGCAAAACCATAAGCTGAAGCACCAGAACGTAGTAGATGCACTTAAAGATGCTAAGAGAAATGGGATCGCGCACCCTAAGCTGGCAACTTTAGTTGA
>NW_014038789.1:2686-11413 GCF_001186125.1 Sphaeroforma arctica JP610 | reverse complement strand
TTCAACCGAACTAGAAGCTGCCCCGNGTTTCCAGTAAAATAAGAGTAGTTACCTTAATCACCTGACCTGTCGCCGGAATCACCTGCCTGCCATCGTAATCACCTGCCTGTCACCGTAATCACCTGCCTGTCACCGTAATCACCTGCCTGTCACCGTAATCACCTGCTTGTCACCGGAATCACCTGCCTGCCATCGTAATCACCTGCCTGTCACCGTAATCACCTGCCTGTCACCGTAATCACCTGCCTGTCACCGTAATCACCTGCTTGTCACCGTAATCACCTGCCTGTCACCGTGATCACCTGCCTGTCACCGTAATCACCTGCCTGCCACCGTAATCACCTGCCTGCCACCGTAATCACCTGCCTGTCACCGTAATCACCTGCCTGTCACCTTAATCACCTGCCTGTCACCGTAATCACCTGCATGTCTCCTTAATCCTCTGCCTAGCTGTAAGTTACTCAGTTGCATATTCATAGGCAGAGATACACACTGTATAGAGCGCTTCAAACGACGCTGTCATCTCATTTTCGTTCAATTGCATATACACGTCTCTATATACACGAGATACAAACAACGCTGACTGACAATTTCTTATTCTATTGTATAACTGCATATACATATCCATACACAGCGACACAAACAACGCTAACGGACAATCTCTTATTCTATTGTGTAACTGTATATACATATCCATACACAGCGACACTTGTTCTATTGTGTAACTGTATATACATATCCATACACAGCGACACAAACAACGCTAACGGACAATCTCTTATTCTATTGTGTATCTGTATATACATATCCATACACAGCGACACTTATTCTATTGTGTAACTGTATATACATATCCATACACAGCGACACAAAGAACGCTGACTGACAATTTCTTACTCTATTGTATAACTGCATATACATATCCATACACAGCGACATAAACAACGCTGACTGACAATTCCTTCTTCTAAAGTTATTATTCTGTTGTATAAATACACATCCAAACAGAGATACAAACAACGCAGTCCGACACAGAACCAGTCGCGGTCGAAGTAGACGGCGGTAAGGAGCGCATCAAACGCGTGCTGCTGATAGCGGACATTGCGCGTGCCATCGCCAGTCTCTCTGTGAAGATCCCTGCGTGTGTGATGCACGGGTCGAGGAAGTCTAAGTACCCCCTCTCACAGGCGAGCAGCAGGTACGGTTGTAGGGCTATCGTACACCTCCTGGTAACTGCTGGAAGGGTGGTTGTTGCGCACGCTGCACCATTATTGTGTTGTAGCTTGTGGACTGAATCTCATTCGCAAGGATAGTATGTATAGATGCCCAAACCCAGGTTTACCTCCTGTGGGTTCTCGGTGGTCGTGAGTATACATGTTGGTCTACTACTACTTTCCACTATTATTTCCGTATGATTGACAAAGTCCATCAATGTGCAGATCGTTGATATATGTCACTAATTACATATTTGTGAGCACCGCTATTGTTCTTGATACTTTTCTACGACATTACACACGATCACGCAGTGTGGATATTAGTTAGTGGTTAATGGCAGTGATACATTGCACACGATTGCGCATCGTATATGCATACGTTTCAATGCACATTTATTCGTATAGATGGCAGTGTTGTTGGGCTATTGGTATCGTCACTTTGAATCGTGCACGTAGGCCATGTGCCTCTGGTGTACTCTTGTCTCTGATCAGGCTTCCCACATGAACCGGCATCTGATCTGGTAGCGTCCATGTACCTCGCAAAGTACACGTCGTTTGCCATACAATCCCTTCTACCTGAAAATTCATCACGGTACATTCTCCACTTATCACTTTGCGTAAACCTATGTTATTGTAAACCTGGCAACAGAGGCTACGGGAGAACATCGGGTCATTGAATATTCTCACGCGCAGTTTAAATGACAATAATTGCACAGCCTCTTATAGTAGTTGTATATTTCGTGTTCGCACAGATGTTGTATGAGTTCAAAACCTCTCAACTCTGCGCCGCATTGCGCGCACTCTTTCTACAACGCCCGCTCGCCTGCGCCACTGTGTGGAGGCATAGGCTTCTCCAGTGTCTCACTACTTCCCACACTTACGTTAACATATACAATACAAAGGCCGCTCAAGCGCCTGACTAGTGTGCCGATGTCGGGTATACTACCGACAAGCGCAGACGCCAAGGCTCTTGCTACCATCACAACGCCTCTGCAGGAGGTGGCTGCCAGAGGTGTCGATGTGTGGCAGGACTGGGTTCTCCAGCTTTCTCGGACGTCTTTAAGGTGTGTTTCTTCTCGAGAAAGCGAGTGGATCGTGTGTGTGTTTTTAGTCTCATGGTGCCTGTTTATTGGTCAAGAAAAGTAGTCTATGTATCACAGTTCATGGCTTCTCACCAGGTTCATATTTTCGAAATACAAGTGTGACACATCTGTTCACAAGGTGGGGCTGTGAGTCTGTGCAAGATGTTTTTGTCTTTCTGCCGATACAGTACTGTATCGCATTTGGTATTGAGACTATGCCTTGCTCCTGGATCAACCGAATATCAAACTAATATCGAGCATTGCCATGTTATATTGATTACTACTTCAAAGGTGTGGTTTAGTTTTCTAGTGGAGCCGATTCTTGACTTCCACCTACACATCTGCGCACATGCTATGCGAATGCAAGTACAACCCCCAGTAACATCGGAGGATCTCTCCAAAACTACGTATGCATATAGTATGTACACTTTGTGCTAATTGGCAGTCGAATACAGATGCGATCATTAGTCATTGAAATGTCTATGATCTGGCATATCAGTCCACGTGGGTGAATTTTTCCGTGTGCACAAGGAGCTAAAAGCTTATCAACTCATGTCTCAGAATCTTCGATTTCGCGACATCTCTTTCGTACACTCGGGCTGCTATTTGCCTATGGCTATTAGTTTCCTTCTTTTATCATCAATCAATAGTCATCGTAGACATGGTCGCTATCTACTGTATGCTAGATCTGCCTTTGGAGATCGAACAAAATATAGTTTATAGCAGCATTTTCACACCGGATTGTAGTCAAACTTTCTATATAATTTGGTACTTACGGCAAGATTTATATCTACGGTGTAGTTCGTTAAGGTAGAAACAAACATCGCAATGCATAAATCTTTTTGTACGATCTAGTTGCTATTCACAACTAAAGCTTGCACACAATGAATACTTTACATACAGGTATCATATAACAAAAGACATCTACACCTCCCTTCAAACAATGTCATGGGACGTCGTGAAAATCAATGAGGATAACGACCAAGGGGGGCATGTGGAATCAAGCATCTCAGTGCCATCTCAGCCGCACCCCAAGCTGTTACAGTTTATGTGCACAGTTGAGCGTCTACTAGCCCATGCCGGCGGCTATGGGTGGGATCCTACAAATTCAGCGAGATTGAGGAGGGTACGTGCGGGGCATTGTTTATGTGAGTCCCGGGTGGTGTTGTGATGTATCTGCTCGCATTCTTCGTGTGTGTTTGCTTTGAAGAATGAGACGAAGGTGTGCAGCCAGTACTATCCCAAACAGTTCGCCAATATTATAATTGGGTCATGAAACAAAATGCTTGAGAAACGGTTCAGACTTCAATGTCTACTCCTGTGGGAGGACGTCCTTAGAGAAGAAAAGAGAGCTGCTGGATTAAAATCTCGCTTATTTTCTTTTACAAATATGTGCAGCAAAATTACGACATATGCATATATTTCCTTGCAGTTTGAAACGCTTGCTGACAAGTACACCGAATCGACCATGTTTTGGCACATGCAATCTGGATGTGTGAATGATTGTCTTACACTTTCATTTTGCCGCTCAAGCTGTGCAAATCGATTTTATTCCTCTCCAATACTAATTTTATCTGCTCGATCGCGCTTTTGAAGGATCTCTGCACAGAAACATTAGAAATGATCGACACCTTCTCCAATATTAGCGACATGCCTCAGGAGGGTGCGATCCAACTTCTGTTTGATCTGTCAGTGTTTGTCGCATTCCTTGCACCGAGAGGCGCGCAAACGACTGACGGCGATATCACTAGCACCGTACAGCGGCTCGAGACACAGATACAGTCAAAGGTGTGTCTGATATCGTACTGTATTTCATCCGGTTTTGGTTTTCTATTCTAATTCAACTGTGACCTATTCTCTACTGTAGATTGATCAGCTGTTTCAATCAGCGGACATGATGCACTCTCATACCGTTTGTAACTATGTAGGTGTGCATGATCAATTTGTCGACCCTAATCGCCGTTCTGCTTGGAATAGTTGGTGCATCATCTATCTGAGCGTATGCTTTCGCATCTCATTGATCGAAACCATCATGCCAGCGATCCTCTGTCAGAGATAGTCGCAGTCACATGGGTCCGCAATTGACCACCGTATCGACCGAATGCCTTCGTTACTGTCCGAAAACAGTCAGCAAACTTGATGACACCTGACATCATCAATTATTGGGTCTCATACACACATATGCTATTATTAATATTCACCGCCAAAAGACTCGGCACTGAACTAACCAGGAATATGTTTGCTCGTGATGTGCGCTGTATTTGACAGATTGATCCGTTCGACCTCAGCGTTCTGCTGCCGTATCTGACTGAGAATATACAGTTGTGCTGCCGGCAACTCAGTACACTACTAGGCTTGCTGGATGCAGGGGCAAATCACGCCATATCGCAACACGTGCATAAATCTAAGACTAATTCAAAGCGTGTTAAGAGTGGTGTGGGCGCAGGCAGTCTGAATATGCACAACATTATGATGCTTGCCACTCCAACCGTCAGGTGTGTGAGTGTTTGATTAGTATATCGGCATGGGAGCCTGTTTCTGCGGTCGTTTGTTGAAAATATCTGTCATATGCTATTGTGTGTGCTTAAATAAAAGAGTGGACTCGAGCACTTGCATGTTTGTGTGCTCATCGAAAATCTCCTGGACGAAGGCTGTTTTGTCTTTAAGAGGCACGTGGGTGCTAGTCTGCTTCTGTGCCCAATGTTGTTACTGTTCGTTTATGTGGTGGTGATGGTTGTATACCCAGGCTTATAACTAAGCTCTGCCAGTCGTGTGCAGTGAATATACATGTTACAGCAAACTTATCAGCACGTGCTCTCGTTCCTACTCGCTTTTTTCGGTTCTCGCTTGGTTAAGAAGTAGTAAGCACAAAAAACTTAGCGATCACTATTATTGATTATGAACACAAGAACACTTTATGTATCTCTTTTGCTCAGGTTTGGTACACTAACCGTGGCTCCGCTGCCATCTGAAGCAACGGACGAACACGACAGCGGGACACTAAATAAACCTATCCTCAATGTGACGCCCTCGCTGGGTGTGATAGAATCAAGCAATCACGCTGATCAGTCGGAAAGTACGTGTTATGTGCCTTTGGCGCTCCCTCATCCGCAGTGTATTAAGAAAGATGTTATTCTTATTATTGTGCGCTATGGGCAAAGTGTATTTGGTAGCACGAGGCTTTGCATCTGTTGACGTTATATGGTACTCGATAATATTGTGTCATTTGCATGGATACATCGTATGCCAATGTCTGCTGCTCAACTTGTCTTGTGCGTGCTAGAGTGCCACGTATATTGGAGTAGGCTCAAACAGTCGGCAGGAGGAACTACACCAACAGCGATTTACAGTTTTGAGTAGTTATTGATCGCGCAGTGGGTACTGGATTATCCATAACATGAGACCTACACTAACACAACTCAAAAACAATAGGCACATGGTCAACTATCACGAATTCGTCTGCCGTCGGTGAGCAGGCTAGTCAGTGGGTGCAGAAAGTTGGCTTCAGCGGTTCAGGTGAGTGCTCGATCCGTATTGATTCGCTGTTTGTGCACTTTTGAATCGTATCCCTATAAATATCATTCTGGGCAAAATTGCCAGAAATCATGACGCAGTGACTAAGAGCTATTGATCTTATATGGGATGTCGATTGAGCTCACGATCTGGACCGTCATATATACTCTACTGATTTCGACAAGCAAACTGATACCGTTTGACGAGTAATCTCGAAATGCTTCTACGTGCTTTACAAGGAGAATCTGCCTTTCCTAAGGTGCTCTAATATTCAAATATCGTTTGCTCACCTAATTTTTTATTCGAAATATACTGCACCATTTTACAGAGAGTATTCGCAATTTCTTATGGGGAGGCCAGGAAGTACAACAGTCGCAAGGCAAGAGCGCTTCACCTAGAACGGCAGCGCGGAAAGCCCGCACTCAGTCACCAAGCAGAAACAAAACTCAGAATATGAGCTTCGATCTGGGCTTTTCGGGCGATTTCATATAGTATCAACCCAGAGCGAGTACCGAGTTGCAGCGCCAGTCTTTGCCTCCAGCTTGAGGACTCGCTAGAGCTTGTGAAGCATTAATGGCGAGTATGGGCGTGTGTCATAGGTGGGAAGCGTTCTCTTTAAATCGGCATTGACATACTTTGAAGTAAAACTATAGACAAAATGCTATAGCTGTACAACTCTCATTAGAATTCATTTGGATTGTACGACGATGCGATGTGGAACTTTGCAAGTTGCAATTTATAGTCTGTTCAAGTCTCCCGTTTGTGTCGAGCTCACGAAAATAGAACAATATTTATTTTTTAGGATTTCCCAGCTAGATCAAGAATGTGATTTCACTCCGTCGACTATCATTTTATTCAGCTTTCTATCGCATAATCCGTGTGAGACGAACTCTTGCTAAACGCTCGCGTGCGATAATGACAAGTGCAAACGTTTTCAGATCCAATCATATATTTATAGATATCCATAGTCACTGCGAGTGGAAGAAGAACAGCAGAAACAGACCGAACACGCGATTTGATCGCATTGTATTGAATTGAAGGTTTCAAATTTCCCGCAATAACAAGGCGTTGAGTGGTGGTTTTAATAGATCTCACACGAGCTACAATGCCAAAAGGGAGATACACAATGCTCTCCTGTGCATTCGAGCACATTCTCCGCCTTCAACAAGCTCGAGGTGCTACAATTCACGCCGGTCCTCTCTCCAACCCACGAAACAGGACCTAGGATCATTAAACAGAATATCCTTAGTCAACTCATACCCCGTTGTGCGCGACCGCTTACATTTGCGTATCCTATATCTGGTCAGCATCGTCTCCCCTGGATCCACTTTCTCTTTACAATCATCATCGACTGTATTTGAATCGTCTGTTGACTGAATTGCCTCCGTTAGCTGCGCATTGTCAATCTGATTATCCACTAACGACGACTTCGCGGGTCCGCTCTCAATACTGACAAATCTCTGCCACAAGCTCTGAGTGGCGAATTGGCTTCTCCACTGCTCCGTTTCCTCAACCGGAACGGGCCTATCCGATTCTGTACAACTAGAGTCATGCTCGACTGTATCACCACCGCCCAGTGTTCCAACACTGGCTGGCTCGATTTGGACCCCAGCGATATCTTTTATATGCCCTGCAGACGTCGGTGGCATCGATAAGCATGTACC
Organism: Sphaeroforma arctica JP610; assembly: GCF_001186125.1. NCBI lineage: Eukaryota > Ichthyosporea > Ichthyophonida > Sphaeroforma > Sphaeroforma arctica. The sequence goes on along the minus strand of NW_014038789.1, from coordinate 3,940 downwards.
AACCTGTGTGCTGAGTTTGGGCTTAAAATTCATATTCTCAGTTGAGTCCTTTGTTCCCTCGATCGAGGTTTGTGCATCTTTCAACACTGGAGATTCTTCCGCATGTACGACTCCGATTGCCATTGCATCGGCTTTACTGACAGCAAATCCAGTTGCCGCTTTCAAATACTCTCCTTCACACCTACACGTTAGTGAATGGTTTGGTATGGACTTCGCATATCCTACAGTAGTATCTTCGCGTGCAGCAGAATTCGAGTCAGAGACCACGCTTGCATGCTGATCATCTGAACATGCACCTCCTCTATCACAGCTACCGTTAGTTTTTAATTGCGATACTGAGTCGACACACTCTCTAGGAAGTGTAGGTGGGGAAGTCGTCTCTCGGTTGCACGCGCGAGCGTTTACACACGAACCCCAGACAAAGCATTGGGTGCTGAACACAGCACCGTCCTCGATGGTCATAATACTTTTATCCAGTTTTATACCTGTGCAGAGATATCTGGGGTGATGCACAGAACCGTAGCAAGGGTCTGTTGTGGGATTGTCTGATCGAGATGTGACTGCATTCAAATTCAGAGATCGAGAAGTAGGAAAGTAGGATATCAGTATTTGCAGCGTACGATAACCATTTCGTAGGCATGCTATACCGAAATTGAACATCTGAACACTGATGTAAACGATACTTGCACTGAGTTGGCTACAACAGTTGCGTTTGAAAGACATACTGGCGTATAGGTAGTCGATTGTTAAGTCGCCCACCAATGTAAACAACCTACTCAAGCTATATAGTTGAAGAGTTAGACAATCAATACAACCGCTATTAGATTTGCAACTCGAATAATAATGACACTACATACGAGCTTCAGATTTCTTCGCTGATTTTCTCTTTTTCTTCTCCAGTCTACAGCACAACGCCCTGCGACAGTGTATCTCGGAAAATTTACGCCCAACTGTTAGCGATTGCATGAAAATCGGCTGCAGATAGTGTGATAGGAGCCCCCCCTGTAAAGCAGCAGATAATGAAGAAATAATAATTATATCAGTAATATCCTTTAAATTGTGAAATGTGCGCCGGCTCACAATTCGACAATTGCGAATCATGGGATGTGCGAATCACATTTGAAGCTAATGAATAAAACGGCACATTGCAATTGACCGCTAGTTTTTATATATCAATATATAAAAACAATTGTATACGTTTACAGACGTATGATTCTAAGGCGTATGTGAATGCTACTAATAATAAATATTGAC
>NW_014038789.1:0-2603 GCF_001186125.1 Sphaeroforma arctica JP610 | reverse complement strand
ATATATATATGTATGTATGTATATATATATATACTTACGCACAACTTTATGCAAAAAATTAAAGGTGTACTTCTAAATCGAATGAAACGAGTATGAAAATTTTACAGAATTTTATAGGTGTAAATATACCGTACGCTTACACAAATGTAAACAGGCCAAGACATTCGGATGATCATACACTGATTGTCTAGAATATTATGTGTCTTACATGGTACCGTCGCCTCATATGAATGTATGTGAGTTTATGGATATACTAACAGTGTACAATAAATACATATTAATAAACAATTGACGAAAGCTTCTATACATATGCACTGTGGGAAGAGTATGAGAAAATAGGACTCGATATATGGATTTGTACATCAGTACTGTTGCTTATAAGTAAACTAACCTGGATGTACGTGTTCGTATACATGCGTATGCGCACTCAAAAAGAGATCTTCATACATTTATGTACAACTGCAAGAGTCGAGAGATTAATGTTTGTGCACACCGAAGTGTATACATACGCACACGCACATCGATATGCGAATATATGTTGAGTTAATATGTGTATGCAGTTAATCTAGTAGGATAATCATATATAAATATACACTCGTATATTTTTTGCTATCTATCACAGGGCGGGAGTCGCACATTAGAATTGAAAGTCCACTCGAGTTAGCAAGGTGTGACAAGGGATGCAATTCAAGAATCTAAAACGAGCGTCAAATGGTTCCAAAACACACTATATTCCGGGCGACAAATCAACACTAACACACGAAAAGCACTACATGGCGCCGTCATTCACGCACACGCACACATACCTGCAAACCCAGTACGTTCCATTTGGCAATTTTATCGCTGCAGGTTTTAACGCAGCCTAAGCCATAGCCGTGTGGCGCTGTCCCCGGGGGTATGCTGCCATCTTTGTCGCACGCAATACCAACGCTCGCGAGCGAAAGCGGTGAGAGTTTATCTGCAACCAAAGCTTCGGCACCACGTTTGCAATGGGCTGGTGCTGTGTCCATTGCAGCCTTGCTTACGTTGACGGCTTCCGAATTCCCAGCAGCAGTTCCATTTGACGATGCACTCGCACTTGTAGCCGTATGTACTTCAGCACCAGGGGCCATTACATTGTCATGCGCCATTGGCGTCAGTCCGTGTATGTGCGTCTGTGCCATGGCGACTGTATTTGCGTGACTACATGCACTATCTATATCTACCGCTTCGCCCGTTAAACGTCTTTTCACCGGTGCTGAGCTTTCCACATCATCTGCTGCAACGGTTACGGCCGAACGGGTGTCCTGACGACTACGATTTTTCTTCTGTAAAATGGCTGGATTAGGGTTCTTGTGCTCCCCGAAGGCTTTCTCAACCGCAGTACGCAGCATCTCCGCATTCACACTAGCATCCTTCTTCACTAGAAGAGCTATTTGTCCAATCGCCCGGTTGGAGAAATCCATGGGTGGATGAGGCACGGGAGGTGGAAGATCGTATCTGCAGCCGAGATATGATCAATTCAAGGTTCGATCAATACGGAAAGGCAATTGTTCTGCAATTATCGAATGTCGAGTGGTTTCCCATAAGACACCTTCCTTGTTGAGGCAGTTCTCGACCGGTACGTTCATATTGATGAATGTTTCTTACAGCATCAAAAGCGTGCCTAGTGCTGAGATCTATCACACAATGATGGCCACGAGCTTCATTTACAATTCAAGATGTACATATACAGAAGTCATGGCTTACTTGCCCAGGTCCTTATAATACACGTGTCTGGTCTTCGCCCATCGCTTCATGGATGCATTTCCGCATGGTTGTGAACTAGTATACATATGTATAGTTGCAGTATCTTTCAAGCGCAAACGCCCGTCTGTACTCTGCTCGAGCACGCAAATAGACGGTGAAACCTAAGAACGAATCAGCAATGATTTGTTAGTCAGGTTCCAATCTATCAGGCATGATTGAGAACAACACTTCTACAAATGCACAACTGCAGGTACTTGCCGCACTATCGCCATTCAGACAGCAACACTACACGATTACAATAGCAGGGGAGATTGCCAGAGCTAGAACGACTGGTTTTGTGTAGTCTCCGCACTCTCCCACAATATTTGGGCAAATTGCTTACCCCGGTATAAAAATGCTCCACTTGTTGAGACAGAAATTTCAAGAGACCCCGGCGTGCGAGCACCTCAGCGTGGCAATCGCGTATACGTACCCCGTATGTATCTCCACCTATGGTGTCTTGTCGAAGAAATTTGGTCCCCATGCCGACTGCAACAACCTGGGACAGTGTGATATGTATATACGTTATAAGCCGCATATTTAAACAGATAGATGACCGAAAGGCGAAACTTCGCTATCAATAGGTAGGACCCTTCTATACCCATTACAATAGAATGGAACGGAAACGCTACCATCATACTTGATTAGCTTGAGTCAACCCTCTGACAACTCTTTCTAATAAAGTGTAAACCCAAAAATAGATAAGGTATGCAAAAACATATACAGAAATATATGTCTGAATCCCTACGAAAACGTGTATACTTGTGTGTATGTGTAAGCGCACACATAGGTGTGCCCCAATATATATATATATATATATATATAATATATGTATA
>NW_014038790.1:9845-11421 GCF_001186125.1 Sphaeroforma arctica JP610 | reverse complement strand
TTGGTCCACGTATAGTCGTGTGTGTATGATGGTGTCGTTCAATTGAATATTCATATGTCATTCCATTGAACGCGGAGACGATCGTCTTAATCCGTTGTCCTTTACTGTTTGTTTGCGCACCACAGTCTTTGCGTTTCCTGACGTCACCTGAGTTCAAGCTTTCACCCGGTTCCGCCCAGTACCACATGTATATATCGGCTACGTATTGGGCTTAACGTATTCATCTACACGACATAGGCCATACAAAACGGTTGAACACGTTTGTACGCGTGCCACAACTATCATTGTTGGTTACTGTTTCCCATGCACAACACGCACACACGAACTACACCGTTCTCTGCCGATTCAATCATTATTTGCTACCGAACTTTGGGCCACGCGTGCACAGGATCGGCTGTAAGGCAGTTGCAGTGTAACTATAGAGGGCTCAAGTACAAAGCACAACCATGGACTTTAGATATGTTGAATGTGGACACGGGCGACTGGGTGAACGTCTGGAAGAACGATGGTGAGTGAGTGTGGGTGGGTGGGTGAGTGAGTGAGTAAGTGTATATATATATATATATATATATATATGTGTGTGTGTGTCATTGAGCGAGTGTTCGTATGCATTGTGTATCGTATGTGTTGTGTGGTGCCTTCAGCGCTGCCTGATTCTGCACTATGCTGTCTGTGCTAAACCCTTAACCCTAAACCCTCCACACCTTCGTTTTCTATTGATTATTTTGGCTTGTGTTCGGGTGTATTATAAAATGGCTTGGCGCGAGTGCAGTGGCGTACCTGTAGCTCCCCGCACTATACCCTTTCGTAAATCTCTAGTACATATCACTGAACTCAAACCCTATACTCTATCGTAACTCTCTAGTACATATCACTGAACTCAAACCCTATACCCTATCGTTTCGGTCTCCTATTGCATGCGGTAGTAGCACTGTCTATCTGTGGGGCTAACTGTGGACTCACATCGAAGTACGTAGCATGGCAGTGGTTGTTCCCCAGGCTACGGCACAAGCATATATGTTTCAGGGTTTAGGGTTTAATCTAAACCCTTGAACCCTAAAGCATACATCACTGATCTACTGTGAGCACATCACAACCCTTCGAGTGCACAGTGCATAGGGTTTTTCTAATAAATATGTATATATTTATATATATATATATATATATACTGGCCTGACTCACAATTAACACTCCTCCTTTGATTGCGCCTGTAGACGTCACTTCATGGCAGTGGTCGTCCAATACCGTGGATGTAGCAAATGGGCCGTATGTGAGTGACGGGGAAGCACGTGTGCGGTGGTCGACTACAAACAACAAGGATGCGGCACAGCTGGACTATCTCGCACTCAAGACATCGCAGTAAAAAAAACAAATCTTATAACAACTAATAACTGTAAAAGACATGGCTGTAAATAAACAAATCGTATAACAACTGATAACTGTGAATTTTAAACTACCGGTGGTTGTAAATCAATAAAAGTCTTTCAACAACTGGTGACTTGCAGGTGATGATTGGTATCGCTCGTGTATGCTCGAATAGGTTGCACCTCTCGAGCATTATGATTTTTGAAATACA
>NW_014038790.1:0-9825 GCF_001186125.1 Sphaeroforma arctica JP610 | reverse complement strand
ATATATATATATATATATATATATATATATATATATATATATATATATATATATATATATATATATATATATATATATATATATATATATATATATATATATATATGTATATATATTATATATATATATATATATATATGTGTGTGTGTACTTAATACCAATCGTACCAATAGTACTTGCTGATAGTACCAATACCACCTACTAATAGTATCAATAGTACTTTTTAATCGTGCAAAGAAAACTTACTATTAGTACCAATTGTATTTACTATTATAACCAAAAGTACTTACTGGTAGTAACAATATTATCTACAATAAATACCAATAGTACTTACTATTTGTACCAATAGTACTTAATATTAGTACCAATAGTATTTATTAATAATAGTAATAGTACGTGCTATTAGTATTAATAGTACGCAATGTTAATACCAATAATACTTACTAATAGTACCAATAGTGCCTACAATTGGTACTAAAGTACTTAAATATAGTACAAATAGTACTTACTTATAATACCAATAGTACCTACTAATAGTACCAATAGTACTAACTAATAGTACCAATAGTATTAACTAATAGAGCACGTACTAATAGTACTAATAGAACTCACCAATAGTACCTACAGTACTTACTAATTGTACTAATAGTACTTACTAGTAGTACAAATAGTACTTACTGATAGTACCAATACTACTTTTAAGAGTACTTATACTACTTAGTAATTGTATCAACAGTATTTTAATACTAGTTTATACATTCTTATTTTAATTGCATCAATATTTAGCAACAACATACTTAAATACTGATAGTACCACTTGATTTTTCTATTTCTACAAGTAGCACCTTTTTCAAATATGAAAGTACCAGTAGTACTGTCAATTAACACCAGTAGTACATATTTGTAGTAGTAGTCTGTAGCAACTTCTAATTGTACCAGCGTACTTCCTGATAGTACCAGTAGTATACACTTTCTATTTGTACCAATAGCACTATCAATTTTTCCCAATAATACATATTAATTTTACCAACAGTGCTGGCTATTTGTACCGATAGTATTTACTGATTTTACCAACAGTGCTTGCTATTTGCACCTATAGTATTTACTGATTTGACTAACAGTGCTTGCTATTTGAACCGATAGTATTTACTGATTTGGCCAATAGTGCTTGCTATTTGCACCTATAGTATTTACTGATTTGACTAACAGTGCTTGCTATTTGAACCGATAGTATTTACTGATTAGGCCAACAGTGCTTGCTATTTGTACCTATAGTATTTACTGATTTGACCATTAGTGCCTGTTTGTACCAATAGTGCCTGATTGTACAAAATGAAACTAGTTTGGGTTATGTACAATATCGCAAAAAAAGCGTTAAACTCTGTCTCACAAAGTAGAATTTCCTAATGCTGTACTACAGAGCTAATTTGTTCAATCGACGATGTAGGAGTGAATATTGCCATACCTATACACATTATCTTATAAGCGAGATCCTAGGAAGACACTAAATGGGCACGTATCGATCACAATAATACGATTATTCAGGATGCACCAGACACCACTAGTGCCTCTAGCATGCCTGGATTTTTGTAGCAAGAGTTTCGACTGCCAAATTATCGTATGCGATTTGATTTACGTCCATGTTTCGAAGTCCCCGCATGCAGTGTAAATATCCAGAGTTGCCTACTATGCGGATTTAAACACTACAGAAGTGAAATCGCCATAACATCTGATCGGCACGATGATATTGGCACGAACGCACGTTCCCTGCTGTTGTTCCCGAGATTGTGTTGTTGCCATTTTAAAAAAAGCTTCCGAGGCGACTTGAGTATTTGTTCCGAGCGATTATGTACACGGACAACAGCGTTGTACCTGTTGTACAAAAGTCTGAAAAGAGGGCACAATCAGCTGTGACCAAAGTCTGACTCTTAAATCTTGAATCTTGATCCTTGAGTCCTTGCTCTGACAAAGCTCAAGGATTGGACCCAGGGACCCGAGTATGGACTATGGACTATGACACTATGGACTATGGAGCAAGGAGTGTGTGGCTATATGCAATTCTATTTTTATTTTTATTCTCCATATAAAAGTAAATCAAGACTCATCTCACAGAGTCACGGGAGTGTGTGCTAAATAAATGTATATTTTGTTTTTGAAAGACTTTTTATAGAAGACAAACCCAAAACCAAATATTTTCTTACTCTTTGTATTTTCTAATATTTTTTTGCTTAAATAAATATTCATTTGTATAATTTACTTTGAGAGGGCTACAATCTACAATTCTACAAATTATATACACGTCACCGACCCCGGGGGCCCAGCCCCCCAGGCCCCAGGCCCAGGGCCATCGGCTTCGGTGATCGGGCATCCATAATTCCAAATATTTAAAATACACAGAGAGTAAATATAAATATTAGCACCGGAACTCGAATTTGGATATAAATACATACATACATTGTGCACTTTTAGACCATGCCAAATCCGGCGCTTACAGGTGAAGTATTAACAGCTTGAACCTTTAAAGGGTTCCTATATATATAAATTTGAGTATTCAGCATTATGGTCTAATAGTAGAGGGCTTATTATACTTACTCAAATTCACCATTCACTTGCACTCACACGCGCATGTCAATCAACAACATCCATTTAGTAACCGTACATATTTGGTTATATGGCTTGGTTCTGATTCCAACCCTTTGTTATAATTGTATAATAGAACCATAAGAATTTTATGGTTTAATATCGTTTGTGGGTGAATATGTAGTCAATTATAACTAAAGGCTCAGAAAATGCGAATGTTTGTGCAATCTATATGTACTAGTAGGGATTCAAGAATGAATATATCATATTATTTAATCAACATTTGTACAAAGCATGCATATTTAGACCCATTAAGATTGTATTTTGTATGTTTCCAATGCAGTGAGTGTTACACTTCTAAGCATAAAATGTGTTCTACTTGTGCTACGACTTTGGCTTCTTCCAGATCATATAGGAAATACTTTTAAAAAAATATTCAAATATTTTCAACAAAATTGAGATTCATTAATTAAATTCCAGATTTGCAATTCTGGAACTTCTCTAAAATTTTAGATCCGATTTGATTCCCTTGTTTTAGCTGGATAGGGCGTCAAAAATATTTACATAAATATGTAAATATTTATATTGTATCCTCATTTTTAATTTGGGGTGTTTTGCTTTTGGTAGTATCAAAGAACCCAACTATTTTTAAATACAAGCCTAATCTAAAACCCTAAACCCTAAAACCCTAAAACATTCTTTGTCCTACGGACTTGTCCGTTCTCCCATAATTTCTACTTTTTCTAGAGATGGTCGTGAACTCTTGATTCTTTACAGCCAATTCCTGAATTCAGCATAGCTCGCCAGCCGCCAGCCTCGTGGCTCGTGGACTCGTGAGGTCTAGAGTGAGGGATTGGGTGTTCCACAGCCCCAGGGACCAGCAGTAAGCAAAGGGCACACTGTGGGTCTGTGGCACCCGACTTTTAAAATTGAAGTCGTGTGCTCGTGGTTAGTGTCAAGTTGTACTGGTTTTACACTGGAAATGTGCAGCTTGTCTTAAAAATAATTCATAAAATGACAATTGCTATTTTGTTTTTTATATACAAAAAAAATATTGGGGCACCAGCCTCCTGTCCTCCACACACACAAGAGAGAGAGAGGGGTAAGATAATTTATTTACACAAGGGTCATACTTCATAGACATTGTCGGTTCAGTTTAAAAATATCAAAAACTGTACCGGCGACACGAAATCGGCTTTTGCAGAGACTCACAGTGTCAAATAGTGGGACATTTTCAAACACGATTCCGTCGATTCGAGTCCTCTTTTTCTGCTAAATAGACTCCTCTCCACTACGACCTTGGCGGCTTGGCGCCTTTCGGTCATTTAGGCAATACTTACTACTAGAAATGTGCCAAAAAATAATAATATTTGGATTTCAAATATTTAGAAATCGGGATTTAGTAAATCTGGAACGCTCCTTTATTTTCCTAACCCTCCTTTATATAAAATCCCCTTCTACATGGATAGACTGGAAAAAAAATTCAAAACTGCCTTATAAAATAAAAATCCCCTCAGGAGTCAGGACTCATCAATTGTACGCAAGTCAACGACTTTTGACAGAATCTTCCCTATTATGATTGGATAGACTATATACTTTCACCGCAGGAAGTGTGTAACAAAACTCACAAAAGTTGCATAGAATTTTTTAGAATGTATGTCCTTTGTCCTGGCTGCTGGTAGTAAACTATTGTTCAGAGTTGACTGTTCACTCGCAGTGTATGGACTACTAGCTCTACTCTACTCTACTCTATACTTACTCTAGACGTTTTACTCTATGTAGTAGTAATAGCGAGCTACTACTACTAGAGCCTACTAGAGTAGTGGAGGTAGAGAGAGACAGAGAGAGTCTGAGAGGTGAGGAGTCTCAACTCTCAAGAGTTTGGGAGTCTGGGTCTTTTGTACTGGGAGTCTGGGTCACTCTGGGTCTCTGAGTCTGAGAGTCTAGGTCTCTGAGACTCCTCCAAACTCGAAAGTCTATGTCTCTATGGTTTAGACTGAGTCTCAGGGTCCCTTCTGGGGCCCATATACAGGGGGGGGGAGAATACAAGTGGAGTATATCTGCAAACTACTTGACTAATTATAGGATATTTCTATATATTACCATTTATGGCAGATAACAATCTGTCCTATCGCCCAAAATCCACTGAAAATTTTGCATAATGCAATAGCTCGCGGCTCGCGGCCTCGTGAGAGGCGAGAAGTAGTCATCAGTGATCCGTATGTACTCTTATATCTTTTTCAATATATTTTCATTTATGGCAGGTGATACATGCACTATTTTCGTTGACCAATAATCACCCAGTTCATTTTTCTGTGGCAGTTTGACTATTAAAAAATATTGTGTATTTAACTATTTATGTAGTATGTGCTCTACTTCAGAAATAGGCACTAAGGCAAGAGGGCTATGGAGGGCCACAGGTGGCCAGCTGACCTCTGAGGCTCTGGTGGATACCGGGACGTCACCAGCATAGACAGTCCATACAGACGTCACTGTGACATACATCATATTTCTTTCAGGTGCATACATAAATACTGGTTTGTTTGTTTAGTTGATGTATCAATTGTGCAATAAAAAATAGGCTTTAGGGCATCGAAATTTGAAATATTTACATACGTGTTTTGGTTTTTATTCATATAAAAAGCATGTTTCTACAGTGACGTAACAAATGACAGGGAGAATAGAGTAATATTCTAGTAAATATTTACGTCTGTTTGATTTGTAAATAACGCCAAGATTCACACAAGTTATTCAAGACCAAGAGCCAGGGCCAGAGGCCAGATGTGAGATGGCACATGGCCCATGGGCCATGGACCCTTGGATGATCATTGAAGGTGGACTGGTGGTTCTCATTTAAACACCGACTTAATGATTGATGTGTCCATTCATTTATTCAATTCTTTTTTTCTTTTTTTTTAAAAGAGGGCCAAGAGCCGCTGAGGGCTAAAGGCAGGCCCGTCATTGGTGGACCATTGTGTACTCTCTCCGTCTCTCGCGGACTCCCTCGTCTCTCTCTTTCAGTTTTCTTCTTCTTCTCTCTCTCTCTCAGTCTCTCTCCTTGTGTTGTGTTGTGTGTTGTTGTTGTGAATGTGGATTGTGATTTGTGGGGCGTGGGGCCGTGGGCCCCGTAGGCGTGGGCCGTGGGGTGCTATTAAATGGAGACTTTGGAGTTTGGAGTTTGGAGAGTTGGAGACTTTCTCTGGTGGTGGGGTCATGGGGAGAGTGGAACTGTGGAGGCTCTCAAGACTTCAGTCTTCACTCTACTACACTTTTTTAAATATGTACTTTTTTCTCGTTTGTTTTGTTTTAAAAAACAAATCAAAAAACAAATGTATTATAAAGAAATAGAGGGTCACTGTGACACACTGTCCTGACTCTGAGTGTCTCAGTGACTCACTGTTGTCTCCTCTATTTTATTTATTTCAGAAGGCATACATATTTTTTAATTGTTATATAAAACAAAAACAAATAATATATATATATATTACAATAGTCTGTAGGATTAATAGCCGATATTATATTTATTTTTTTGTAAAATAAAACATCCATGACCCTCTGGTGGAGGACGATTCATTTTCTCTCGCTTCCATAGCCATCAAAAAAAAATAATACAAATACAGAATCATCCAAATACACAAGGACCAGGCCTCAGCTCATGTGACAACTGTTACATAGTCCAGTTTAGCGTCACTCTAACACTAAACAAATTGGGTGAAAAAAAAATGAAGTAATTGTGTGGTCGATGCGCGCACACGAACATTTTTTTCCGATTTTCTTGAAAACAAATGTATCGACACAGCAAAATTTGTCGAGGATAATTCCACAAAGTAGAATCGACCCACTATCGAGATCGATTGTAAAGTTTGTTGCACGGGTGAGGCGTTCATGGGTGATATGAACAATTCGAACTCTGGTTGATTTGAATCCCGTGTGCCTTCAGCACTAAATAGTATAAATTGCAGTGTTGTTAAGGCCAAATAATCAGTCTTGAAAAAGGTATTCAAATCAAAAGATCAAGCTTTCAATATGCTTAAAGCTTTGGAAATAGTTCTCATCGCCATGGCCTCGGTCACATTGGCCCAGCCTACCACTACCGATGCCCCATCGAAGGCATCGGAGATGCTCACTAATATGACACTTGAGGAGAAGATAGGACAGATGACACAAATCAACCTCGAATTGTTTTACGATCGCGAGACTTTGGCTCTCGATGAGGAGAAGCTGGCATACTACGCGGGTAGAGGTGTTGGTTCGTATCTACAATCCCCGTACGCAGGTGGACAGTCACCAGTGGACAATTCCACGGGTTGGAACGCAACACAGTGGCGTGGAGTGATGAATCAGATTCAAACAGCCACTCTCAATGCGTCTCGACTGGATATTCCAATGATCTTTGGAATTGACAACGTACACGGCGGAACCTACGTGCAAGGCTCTACACTCTTTGGCCAGCAGATATGTGCATCTGCTACGTTCAATCTCGACTTGGTGGAGAAGATGGGTGAGGTCACTGGTAAAGACACTGCTGGCGCTGGGATGCCATGGACTTTCGGACCTATCAGTGATATTGCCACAGACCCCCGATGGCCTCGGTTCTATGAGACTTTCGGTGAGGATCCCTTCCTGAACAAGCAGATGGCTGTGGCAATCACTAAGGGTATCCAGGCAAATGGTGACGTCGCAGCTTGCCTAAAGCACTTCTTAGGTTATGGTGCTGCCGATAACGGCAAGGATTATGCCAATGCTAATATCAACGATTACGAACTCCTCAACTATCACGCCGAACCTTTCCGTGCTGCAGTGAGAGATGCTCAGGCTAAATCGGCCATGATTGGCTTCAACTCTATCAACGGAGTGCCTGTAACTGCCTCTCATAAGATGACGGTCGATCTTCTCCGAGGTGACATGGGATTTGATGGTATGCTTGTTACTGATTACAATGAGGTTTACAATCTCAAGGATCGTCACAGAATATCGAGCAGCAACGAGCAATCTGTAGAGATTGCCACAAACCAGACTTCCATGGATTTGAACATGGTGCCCAACTCGGATGACTTCATTGATATACTCATTCAGTTGGTTAACGATGGAAAGATCAGCCAAGAGCGTATTGACGAGTCCGTTGAGCGTATACTAGAGCTGAAATTTGACCTCGGGTTGTTTGATACGCCTGTACCAGGCGAAGATCTCGTAGACACAGTCGGCCAACAAGCAGATCAAGATCTAGCACTAGAGCTAGCGCGCGAGTCTATTGTATTGGTGAAGAACAACAATTCCATGCTGCCCATTCCCAAGGAGGCCACTGTGCTGGTCACTGGACCCTCAGCCGATAACATGGGCTACATGTGTGGTGGGTGGACTACGTCATGGCAAGGCTACCAGAACAACATTCCTTACGCTGGCTTTGACACTATCCTAAGTGCCATGCAAGGTGGTAACGGGACAGTTGTGCAAGGCCACACGGGTGTTAATATCGATGGCTCCAAGGCTGATGACTACGATGCATCAATTGAAGCTGCGAAGTCTTCTGACTACACTGTTGTGGTAGCAGGCGAGCATTCGTACACGGAAAAGCCCGGAGACATCAATGATCTCTCACTAGCTGCCGGACAGCAAGAATACATCAAGGCACTTGCTGCGACAGGCACAAAGGTTATCCTAGTGCTAGTTGAGGGTCGCCCCCGATTGTTGGATGGTGCCGCAGATAACGTAGATGCCGTGCTGGTTGCTATGCTGCCATGTACATCTGGTGGCGTTGCTATCTCAGAAATCATATACGGAGACGTCAACCCAAGCGGAAAGCTGCCGTTCAGTTACCCGAAATATTCCGGCAATGTCCCACTCGTGTACTACCATCTACCCTCAGAGATCTGCACCTCCGAGACTAACATCTACGAAATTGTCGAGTGTGAGATGGAGTGGAAGTTTGGCCATGGTATGGGCTATTCCACCTTCGAGTACAGTGATCTGGTGGTGGGTGATGTAGAGGATGGAGGCAATGTCAGCGTCTCCGTCACTGTAACAAACACAGGTGATCGTGCCGGTAAGGAGACTGTGCTGCTGTTCCTGAGTCAGGAGTATCGCCAATACGCTGAGCCCGAGGTCAAGATGCTCAAGGCCTTCGAGAAGATTGACCTCGATGCTGGTGCCAACCAGACGGTAGAGTTTGTGCTTGATTCGAGCGCGTACTCGTACTATGTGCCTCAGATTGGTGAGGGTTATAACTCTGTATCCGACGCTGGTGCCACTATGAAGGTGCTCATTGGAGCCGACACGGAATGTGACAACGACTCCGTCAACCCTAACCAAACCAACGATTCGGCATTCCAGGAACGTCGTCGCCGCCGTCGCCAGGAGGACGAACCCGAGGTCAACCCAATGTGCGGGGCTTTCGAGATTTAAATAGTATCAAAGCTTCGAATGGTTGTTCACTTGTCATTTTGTAGTATGTATATAAACACCACCAATATAATAAAATACACGTATGTATACTCTTCTCGCGGGTTCCAGTGTTGCACAGCAACGCCCAGAAGTGACATGGCCTTTATTTATTATGACTTTAATCGAACATCATTTCTGTGGTCACCTCCGCCATCCACCATTGTAGTGCACTTTTCTGACATATTGATGTCTCCATTGAGTAATTTCTTAATTCAGCTCTACAGTTCCCGTTCCAACCATCACTGAGGTTAATACTGTCATTTAGTGCTGAACCCAAAGCTCCACAAACGAGCACCTCTCAGATGAATGGGGTTGTCTGTACAGATGAATGGTTGTCTGGTTGTCTGCACAGACGAGAGACTTCTTATTCGGGCGCATCAGCATCGTCCTGCCAAACTATAGCACTCAAACTCACCCCAGTCTAAATCATATTGCTGACTCGCCCGCCTTCCATGAAAATATTCGTAGTATTTTACAATTTTGATATCTCTCGGTTACACAAAGGTTTGCGCGCATAGACCACAAGTTCTTACTATCCATACTTCAACAAAGAATGCAACACTGAGTAAAATAAAATATATGTGTAAGTAGAAGTATGCTATATAAATATATGGACATGGATATACGGATATGGATATGGATATGAATACGTATATGGACATGTATATGTACGTATTTATGCACATGTTTATATAAATAAATCTAGGTATATATACATATGGATATAAATATAATTATCAATATAAAATATAATATATATATATATATATATATATATATATATAATATATATATAATTAATAA
>NW_014038791.1:8717-11435 GCF_001186125.1 Sphaeroforma arctica JP610 | reverse complement strand
TAGAACCCCTTCCGCCTTGAGCTTCCGTAGCATCCTCCGGATATGCTGCCATGGCGGGTTCATCCACCCGTTGATCATAGACCAATCATGTGCAAAGGCTCCCCCTTTAGCATCGTCGGTCCAGAATCGTGAGCATCGGTAGGTGACGCAAACACATCAACATCATTCGGTCCGAATATTCGTTGCACCTGCTCGAAGTAACTCGGGAATAGCTTTCAACACTCCACGTACATGATCTCTGGCACCACCATTTCTGTCGTCCCTTCGTGAACTCTGCTCAGCATATCCGGGAGTATATTCTTTTCCCCCGGAATGTGGGAAATGGTAAAGTTGAAGGGCGCTAACACATGATGCCATCTCTGCAACATCGGATTCAGCTTAAGCTGGAAGTTCATATTTACTAATGCTTTGTGGTCTATGAATACCGCATTCATATACTAACGCCAATAGCTCCTTCATCGGTGTGGCATAATTCTGTTGCGCATGATTCAGGGTTTTACTGAAGAACATCAGGTAGTGTTTCTTTGAGTTCACCCATTGAAATAGTGCTCCCCCCAAACCGTTGGTCACTGGCATCGGTTTCCAAATTCAACGGAACGTCCTCCACCGGAAAGTTCAGAGCTACTGGATTCAGGATCGCGTCTTTCATAGCCTCCCAGGCTGCCGCGTGTCTGTCTTCCCAGCGGTCCCCGATTGGCTCGTTGGGTTTCAATTAACAGAATTCCCATGATGGTGCCACAATATGAGCAAAGTTTGGTGAATTTTCGTGGAGAAAGTTCGCGAGACCTAGAGCCGACGCAATATCCTTGTAACGTTGCGGTATCGGTCAATCCAACAGCTTAGCTTGCTTTTCATGGTCGATGTCGATTCCTTGGGCCGAGACTTTCTTCCCGAGGATCATAATATCTGCTATCGCAAAATGGCACTTCGCTACATTGAGCTTGAAACTATGGTAAGTCAGCCGCCGGATCACCTTTTTCGTAATCCGTATGTGTTCGTCTAAGTCATCCCCTGCTATTACAATATCGTCTATGTAAAGATGGACCGGCAGCCCATCCAGAATCGTGCTGAGAGTTCTTTGAAACTGTTGGGTCAGCACATGTAGTCCAAACGGCGCTGAGGTAAACGAGTATTGATAGTTATCATGCGTAAAGCTAAACAAATACTGCGAATCGGGATGAATGGGGAGTCGGTGGTAAGCAGCCGATATGTCTAACGTCGTGTAGTACCTCCGGCTCTTGAGGCGAGATATTATTTCATTGGCTTTGGGTATCAGAAATTGGTCGTCCGGGATCAACGCATTCACAGCGCGCATATCCATACACACTCGTACCTTATTCACTTGCCCCTCGCTGTCAAAAGTGGGTACGGCCTATAACGACAGGTTCACCGTTGTCGGCGTCGTTCGTTTGACAATCACCGTGTCATGGAGCCACTTCTGCACCTGCTCCTCGACAAATGGGAGCCATCTGTCCGACACGAAGTTCCGGATAGATCGTCGCATACTCATCGCTTGGTCCATCGTGACCCGAATAGCCACCTCGCTGCCTGCAAGGCGACAACGGGCGCTGTCCGCAATTTCAGCGTTAGCATCGAGCTCCGACCGTAGGCGGTCCCGTACCCCGGTAGACTCCCTAGTATTCGGTGCCTGGCGACGTGTGGTCGGAATACTATAGTACGTAGTTTATTTGATTATTTTAGGTCTATTATAAGTTTTACAGTTTATCAGAATAATCTGATAAACTGGGTTTTAGGGTTTTGCTGTTTTTACAGCACATGACTGATGACTCATTTTGAGAGTCATTAATCTTAGGATTACTGTTTACAATTATTAATAAATGAACAACGTCCCCCTCCCTGAGAAGGGAGAACGTTGAGATATAAGCTACTCGACGTGTACTTACTACAGACGTGCGAGTGGTGTCAATAGCTCGTCGATCTCTGTCGGATCGATTGGTACCAGAGGTGATTGTATTCCTCCCAAGTATAAACCCAATCCGAGTATAATGTCAAGACCCAGTATCATATCAATACCCTCCGGTAAGTTCATCAGTTCTATGGAACCCTGAGTAATTTCGAATTGGTAAGACCTCCGTTGTGCCTGGGCGTGGAGTACGCACCGCCTTATATGCCGAATATATATACGATCCCGATGGTGCTGAGGTGACGGGACGGTTAAGGAGATCTGCGGATGTCGTCGAGATGCAACTTCTGTTCGCTCCAGCATCGACTAATGCCCTGAACGTACGTCCGTTCAACTGTAACGGGAAATAGACCCTATTTTCGGTGCTGATCAAAGGGTCGCGGATAGCTAATACCCCTTTCGTCGAGTCTCTAAACGTCAAAGTCAAATTTTCATCCGACACCCTGATATCCTATAGTTGTGATTCCGTCGGTTACCAATAGTCCCTGTTCTGCTGTGAGGTTACCGGCTCTAGTGTCTCATACTCACTAGTAAGAATTGAATTGGTGTGGATCTCCGTAGCATTCGGTGACGTTGTCACACCTCCTTCTTCCGACACCATATTAATCTGCGCCCCCCCCCCCGACGCCGTGTTGGTTGATCTAGTTGTCTGTGCTGCCCCCGATGGCTGCAGTCCGTTTCCTCCTCTATGGATCGTCTGTACCTCTCGTGGTGCTCTCATCTGATCGCCTGGGCGCACCCGATTGCCCGTTGTATCGGAGTGGGTATGATTATTCCTATAGTTGTGATTCCGT
>NW_014038791.1:0-8234 GCF_001186125.1 Sphaeroforma arctica JP610 | reverse complement strand
CCCCCCCCCCCCCGACGCCCGTGTTGGTTGATCTAATTGTAGTTGTCTGTGCTGCCCCCGATGGCTGCAGTCCGTTTCCTCCTCTATGGATCGTCTGTACCTCTTGTGGTGCTCTCGTCTGATCGCCTGGGCGCACCCGATTGCCCGTTGTATCGGAGTGGATATGACATTGTGGGATATGTCGTAAATCCGGAGGTGCCTGTGCCTGACATCCGGCGCACACTGTGACAAGTGACGGTACCTGTGGTCTATGTTGCCAATTCTGTTGTTGTCGTTGGGCCGTCTGCGGATTGTGGCCCCTCACCCCCATGCGGACGTCGATTCGCTAGTCGAGCCGTTGTGCGGAGCTGTGCTTCTTGTATATCCGGATTTAGTAGTTGCCGTAACATCTTAGCGTGGAAGGCTTGGCGATCTGCCGAAATACTCTCTGGCGTCGGCAACGATACCGACACCCGCGGCTTCGTTTGTGGTGTGCCGCAGTGCTACTTACTAGGCGATGGTGTCAGCGTCTGCGTGATAGGTGATTCATTCAGGGCCTCACGTACAAACTGTATATTCTGTCGCTGCGTCTGAAATGAGCCTCCCAAACGTGCCCGTCGGCTCGTCAAGGCTTCCTGACCATGAGGATCTCCTGCTGCTCGTGGCTGTCCAGGAATAAATTCCGGAAAATGTGGGATTTCCTTCGGAGAAGTTGATGGCTCATTATCCGAGACTACTATAGGAGACTGATATCCTATCCCCGGACGCTCAGCTCCTTGGCCTGCGATCGTAAATGATAAAGTCTCATCTTCCGACGATTCCCTTGGTTGCAGCTGGTTCAACCGTTGTTCATACTTCTCTAGTAGCTCCCGTTGCTGCCTCATCAACTGTTGGGCTGTTGACTGTCGATCTTTATCTTGCTTCGACTGTTGACGACATTGTTTCGGTCGTTTCAGTGGGCGTGCCTTCATAGTTGTCCGGCGATCGATTTCCTGACTTGCCTCCCTGAGTCTGCTGCTCGGTGTCTCCTCTTGTACCAGTCCGTCCTGTGGTGATACAGGTGAGGTGTTCGGCTGTTGCTGACTCGACAGAAACGCCTGTCGTAGGATCTCCTTATTTGCGTGGAATGCTGCGTCTGTCCGTGTACCCGATCTCCCCTTCACGATAGATGATTCGAATTCCTCGTGGAGTGCACCTTGGCTTGATTCCGGGCGCTTAGCACGACATGGTTCCAAGTCCTTACGTCCCCTAGATTCTGGTGCCAGCTGCTTTTGACGTCTACTTTGACGAAGTGATGGCATATTCGGTACTTGTATCTCTTGATCCTGTAAAATTCTGACCCTTCCCCCTGTCAACGTCCAGATTTTATATCCATAGTTCGCACATTTTCATACGTCTTACCACGTTTCTAGTTACTGTCGCCCTTAACCATATGACTCAGGTTGTTCTTTGTTGGTCCCGACCTTGATCTACTATTCACGTCTTACTCCTCGTATCTCGTGTTTACTCTCGGCCGCGATCCTTACTCTCATGTCGCGTGCCGACTCTCATCATCACTCTCGTAATTACTTGCACCTACTCCCTGACCAACTCTATTTTACTCTTGCCGTTCTCATCCGACACCACTTCCTCCGCTACTCACCGTTAAGCTACCTGCTTCTCCCTGATGCTGTCCTCTTCACCTGGTACTATGTACTATCTTTCATGTCGATACCTCATGTCGATACACACCATCTGTGATATTGTTTCGTATGGACCGCTCCTCAAGTATATACCGTAGTCCCTTTGCTGGCAACCCTTCTTCTCGAATTATACGCTACTACTACTGCTTCCTTAACGCATATGGTGTTTTTGCCCTGGTGTGTTGTCTCCATGTGCGTGCTGTTCCTAAGTAACCACCTTTCATGTGCCTCTATCTTAGCGTGCACACACCTATCACCCTTAAATATGTAGAGTCTAGATTCTCCTCTTAACACCTTATTCTAAGCATTGTTAGTCATACTGTTCCATATTCTATAATACCTATACTCTGCTTGTCTATCCATGTCTTGTCTATTTCACCAGACACTCTCTATTGTCTGATGTCCTAACCTACTGCTCATGTGTTCGAAGTTATCAGAGACTTACCAGCCTTAACACTTCTTCTTACCTTATCATAATCCGCTTTGTCGGGGTCTATGATCCCCGCCTTTGGATTATCCAACTTCCTCTGATTGTCTACCTTCGGGCTGTCGTCCTTGACACCTATGCTTGATGTCTCGTCGGTATTGTTTACCCTGTCTGGAGAATATCGCTGTTTCATGTACCGAGCCCTCTCTGGTATCCGCCTCTGCTGCTCATCCTCTAATGGTTCATCGTCCTCATAACTTAATCATTGTCTTTGGAAAATCCTTTGTATCTGTATCAACCTTCGGCGTATTGCCTGGTTTATATTTTGGTTTCGAGGTCCTCCATGCTCCCTTATTGGACCCGTCACATCTCTTATCCTCTGCGACTCTCTCTCTTCTACATCGTCATCACTACTGTTTGATAATAATGATGATATACTTGCCTCACTGCTGTATACTCCGCTATCCACCGATTCTCGGCTTATATCAACTCCGTGTCCTTTCATTATCGCCATGGGTGGGTTGTAGTAAGAAAGTCCCTGATAGGATTTATTTAGGATTAGGGGTTATTTGATATTTGGGTTTTATTAGAGACTACATTTTGAACTGGGTTTATCCAATCAGGTTAAAACTGATTAAAGGAAAACACATGACCAAAATGATAGTCACAGGATTTAGTTCAAGAAATGAACAACGTCTCCCCTTGTACGAGGGGAATACGTTGAGATAGAGTTATCCTCGACTACTTACTACATTTTCAACTGACTTAGATGTTGTACATTAATTGAACTATTCCTGAATAGGGGACAAAGTTAGTAGGGACTATAGGATCCCGTGTAAAAGTATAATATTTTTGTACACAACACAAAGAAGAGAGAGATGTCTCATGACATCAGAAACGGAAAGGACGGCCGTCAACATAGAGCAACCGTTAGTAGATGACACAGATAATGGCTTTATTAGGAGTCATACTAGTGATAGCATGCCAGCACTTCTACCAAACAACAGTAGTGCGTTTGAGGCGGAGACGAATAGAGAGACCTCAGAAATCCAGAGACAAGCCAGACGCATGGGACGATACAATCGTAGACTCCGGACGCACACTCGTCAACAAGTAGACCGCTTGAATGAGAGAATAGAGCGGATAGAGATTAGCGACGGAGTTATTAGCAGACAAAGGAAACTATGTATTGTCACAGAAGATGTTACGGTAGCCAACCGAACCGGAGGAAGTGATATATTAGAACAAACCCAAAGAGTGTGTACCTTTACATCGACATGGACACTCTGAACTACACCACATCAATAAACATCCGCACCGTTATGGGCACCAACACCTTCGCCAGAGCCGAGCCACACCAGGAAGGTTGAAGAGGACAAGGAAGAAGGATGGCAGATTACAGAAGACGAAGTGGAACACAGATAAGGGATAACAAAGATAAGTGTAAAAGTTGGAAGATCACCAAGACAACAAGGAATGTGGACGTACACGTCAATCAGGTACGTAAGAAACCGTCAAATAGGGATATATATGTAAGATGCGCCATGTATAGTACTCAAGTAACCTGGTGAAATAAGAAATAGTGGTCAGACATAATCGGAGTGGCAGTATGACATGGGTAAGAATTCACGGTAACATATATTCGTGCAAAGACGGTAACACGGATAGATGTGCATTGCAGCAAGTGTTAAACAGACAGGAAGTAAGTTGCACACACAGTAAGTACATACACCAATATAGAGCACAATAATGTGAAATAAGTTAGTACCAGAAGTGATGAACATGCAAGCAAGTGACATCAATGTGTGCGTGAACACGAAGCAATGGCAATGTGTGTGTGCGTTCAATATGGGTGTGCGCCGTCCAAGCGAGTTAGAAGAGACAAGTGCTTGCGTAAGCCCGGGATCCCAGACGAGAACGACGGGTGATATTGGCGGACAAACTGATTAGCTATGAGAGGTTAGAGGCGACAATCGTTGGGGGATTAGATGAGCTTTGAAAGGAGTGAAGAACACGTGCTTAGATGAGATGGAAGACGAATGTTGGGAGCAAAGAGTTACCGAGAGAGCAGTGGCACGTGAGCCAAGAGCAGGGGTCAGTTGGAAGAGTAAAAGAGCAACCACAACGAGACCCGGGATTAGCTTAAGGCACGATTGCCTATGCAGGGACAACGCCGATGCGTCGACACAACGAAATAGAGCAAGACGTAGACGATGTATGTACCGTCAACGGGGCTTCAGGTTATTCTAAACGCGATGACATGACTAAGCAGTGGACTACATAAGGCGGAAGAGAGGCAAAGATAACGTCACATCGTTTATTAATCGACAGACATAACTCAGGGCCACCATGACCAACATTAGACAGAGTCGACGACAACAATATCTGTCGCCAGAACAACGCGATTTACGATCGACGTTTACAACGCCTACAACGGGCGAAATCCCCGTCACCGAACAGTATCGAGTTCCGCATCAGAGGTGCGGACCAGACTCGTCACGGGGTAGGGTATACGTCGTCGGATCAGGAGGAGGATGATACACGACAGGAACCGTTATCGCTCCAGAGCTTTGCACAAGAACAACAACGAGCTACGCAGAACCCACACGGCAGGGAAGCGCTAGACATCCACCGAGATAATATGGAGACGTCTCTCCAGGCACAACGTCAGGGACAACAATTCGTGCAGAATGCTATGGGCGATAGTCTGATGGCACGTCGAATGCTCGAACGCACTCCGTCGTCTAGCTCAACAGATCACACCTCCTACTCCGGACAGTATAGTGGCTTACCGCCAGGCCTTGCATGCCCGGAGAAGAGCTATGTAGTGCAGTGGAGAAGAACGATTTGTGGTCAGAATACAAGTACTTAGATTTATTTGATTATTTTAGGTTTATTACAAGTTTTACAGTTTATCAGAATAATCTGATAAACTGAGTTTTAGGGTTTTGCTGGTTTTACAGCACATGACTAATGACTCATTTTAAGAGTCAGTCATTTTAGGATTACTGTTTATAATTATTAATAAATGAACAACGTCCCCCTCCCTGGGGAGGGAGAACGTTGAGATACAGTTATCTAGCGTATACTTACTACATTTTTAACTTACCATAGAAGTTGTTAGTTTATTAGTAATTACAGGGAAAGCTACAGAATAAGAACTAGTCAGTAGCTGGCACATATTTTTTGTTATAAGTATAACAATTGAAAGACGATACGCACAAAGAATGTCGCATCAAAAGGAACGATTTAGATTATCCGGTCGTTGTACTAACGACGTTTGGACAACGAGCATGAAGGAAGAGTCTACTAATACGGGTTAAACCGATGAGCGAACATTCCAATCAAGTAGAACATTAGCCAGGGTCAACAAGGAAGGTCTCAAGACGATCAAATGACGAAATCAGAGAATCAGCCAGAATCCACAGATAAGTAGTCATGTGTGAGTACAGGTAGGAAGGTTGTTTTCAGTGTGAGACAAGTACAAATCGAATTGCAAGTTAATGAGTTTAAATTATATTTAAGAAGTTGTTAAAAGAAAAGAAGAAGTTCTTTAGGATCCACAGTAGTAGAGATGGGAGATGTACATGGTTAGTGCCGACTCGGTTAA
This sequence comes from Sphaeroforma arctica JP610, assembly GCF_001186125.1. Classification (NCBI taxonomy): domain Eukaryota; class Ichthyosporea; order Ichthyophonida; genus Sphaeroforma; species Sphaeroforma arctica. Next base: position 2,536 of record NW_014038791.1, on the reverse strand, counting down.
TACTATGACGCAAAGAATCAGCGGCATACTATATTATTTTACAAAGTTTTAAGAATGGGAAAGGTAAAAGACACAACGATAAATATATATTAGGCAACACGTCAAAAGACTGCATAACGTGTCCTAAGGATGTGAGCAGACCAATGATTTAAGTAATAGGAAATGGAATGGCAAGACATGTGCATCTAATGGCATCTACACGCAACTAAGTAGGAGTTAGGATTCTAAAAGGGTTATTTATTGGGATTATGACTTATAAACGAATAGACCGGAGTGTTTATTTAGAATAGTTTACTTAAGATTTGGCTACGATAAGTACCGACGAAGTAAAGAAGAGATAACTATCCAGGTGAAGCCAACTACGACCAGAATTGCACATAGGGTGAATTAGATAAAATAGGTCGACGAAGGAGGATATAAGGAAGCACACAGAGACATAAGTAAGCATCTGTGAGTTATTAGGAGCATATAAGGGTGGGGGCGTACATAACACGAACGATGTAAGTAAATACATGGTTAAATTGTGAAAATGATATGCGAACACACTCAAATCACTAGAACTTCCAAATAAATCAGGTCAACGGAGAGGCTCAACAGTATGCACAGAAGGTGTGGTTGACGGCAGCTTAGTTTAGGAGTGCAATAACGAGCAATCGTTCTTAGATCGAGAAACATATTCCAACAACCGCAACAGCACATGACAAGGACATCACGGGTAAGAAGAGTAAACAGGAGCGATAGGGGAAGTTCCCAACAGGGTCCTGCGAATAGGCCGTCATTAGGTCGGAGCAGGAGCAGGCGAGGAGTAGACCAAGAAGTTGCTCCGACTATTGAAGCACCCAACCACATATTATTGTGGGATGGAGAGTAAGACAGCAGGTAGTGTTAGAGTAGATAGACTATCCACACTACTGATGTTGGTGAAGGAAATATAACAGTCACGAGGGAACCCACGAGCTCCTCGGAGATCGATGTCGAGACGTTATGTGTTTGAAGGATGAAATTTAGTAGAAAATGTATATTTATATTCAGTACTCTATCAGTTCATTCGCACACATTTCTAGTTCTCCATTGACAAACAACTCACCAACCATGTCCTACCCCCGCCAAAGTCGTAGACAGCAACTCTTGAATCCTGAGCGCCGCAAGGAAGATGATATCGACCGACGTGGAACTAAACGCCGTCAGTCCCATACGGAACGCTCCGCTCCGCACTCAGGTCAGGCTCTGGAGGGGCAACAACAGACACATCTTGGGGCTCCACACCCTGTTTCCGCGGACGACAAGCAGCCACCAACAGCAAACAAAGATGGACCTGTACAGTCTGACGAGGATGTCATATTCGAGGGTGAGACCAAGGAAGTGCCCGACCTGCGTGTAGACAGCAGTCAGACTTTTATTGGTGAACAGGTAGCCAGTAAAGGTTTGTCCTTTCGTTCGTCTCCGGGTACTCCAGGGGCCTTATCCCCCAGTAATGACCAACCACGCCTCCCACCTAACAAGCGGAGGCATCACCGGCGCCGTACCAACAACAAGGAAACGGCACGGGAACAATCGTCAGAAGCTCACGGAGCTGATGGCACACAGCAGTCTCTATCTTGGAAAAATACGAACAGAGGTTGCAGCGCATAAACGCCGGACGAACTACAATAGGGCCGGCCGCTAAGGGGAGATCTTCTGACGCACACGAACGGGTAGAGGCAGTACCAGAGGACGAAGACAACCCTACCTTCCGAATCCAAGGCTGTAAGCGTCCGTACCATGGACTCGGGTACAAATCTCCAGGGTCAGAAGACCGTTCAACCGAGGAGGAGGATACTCTGTCTGCCAGTGAGAACACACCAACTTTTCAAGAGTTCGCACACGAACAAGTATTAGCCAGACAGAACCCTCATGGTAAGGAGGCGGTGAAGAATAGACAGGATCGATTAAGTACGAACCTGCGCCAACAACAGCAACGCCAGTGGGGCGAGAAAGAAGCGCCCAGTGAATATGTACAGACACCTAAACGGCAAGAGAAGGAGACACCACTGCCTCCACCTACACCGGCTAGTATCGAGAAAAGCCGGCAGGCGCTACACGCACGGATACTACAATTAAGTGACGAGCTATGCCAAGCAATCGAGGAGAAAAACACGACTCGAGCTGAAGCTCTTCGGGGTGTAATTGAGACACTTCGAGCTACATTAGAGTCCCTACCAGTAGAGAAGCGTCCCGTACCTTCACCACGTACGTGGCCTGATTGGCCGTCGAACAGATACTACCTACATGATATTATGGAACGGGACACAAGAGGGGCTCTCCTCGAGGCGTTCAAGAACGCACAAATCGCAGGGTTGGACGAGAGTTGGAACCTTACATGGTTTCATAAGGTACTATCTTACTTCAAGGCGGAGAAGTCAACACTGGACTACATCCGCGACAATTCTGAACGGTTGAAGACATGGACACCTCAGCTACAGATCGAACAGATCTGTTCGCACGAAACACAAGCCACTGTCGACCAAGGGCCAAAGTCGGACCATGCACACTCCTC